>NC_048218.1:30019449-30222506 GCF_002007445.2 Ailuropoda melanoleuca
ATTGCACTACTGGGTATTTACCCCAAAGATACAGACGTAGTGAAGAGAAGGGCCATATGCACCCCAATGTTCATAGCAGCATTGTCCACAATAGCTAAATCGTGGAAGGAACCGAGATGCCCTTCAACAGATGACTGGATTAAGAAGTTGTGGTCCATATATACAATGGAATATTACTCAGCTATCAGAAAGAACGAGTTCTCAACATTTGCTGCAGCATGGACGGCACTGGAGCATAATGATAAGTGAAATAAGTCAAGCAGAGAAAGACAATTATCATTTGATTTCTCTCATCTATGGAACATAAGAACTAGGACGATTGGTAGGGGAAGAAAGGGATAAAGAAAGGGGGGGTAATGAGATGGGGGAATGAAGTATGAGATACTATGGACTATGAGAAACAAACTGAGGGCCTCAGGGGGGAGGGGGTGGGGGAATGGGATAGATTGGTGGTGGGTAGTAAGGAAGGCACTATTGCATGGTGCACTGGGTGTTAATACGCAACTAATGAATCATCGAACTTTACATCGGAAACTGGGGATGTATTGTATGGTGACTAACATAATATAATAAAAAAACATTAAAATTAAAAAAAGAAAATTAAAAAAAGAAACACAGTTATGGTGCTCCACTGGAGGGCAAAACCAACAGTATGAGATGCTTTTACAAAACTAGATTCAATTGGATTTCTACGTCCTCAGAATAATAGAGGCCAAATGGTGGACCTCGTTTCAGAAAGCAGGTGTGTGCAGTTTTCCTAATAAATGATAAGGCTGCAGTGGTCTCATGGGGGCCTGACCCACAGATTGCTATGGAGATGCTTAATAGGACTAAAGGAACTTAGGATGCCCGATAAATGTTTGCTCAATTTGTACAAACACAAGAATTCAAGTATAGGTCAGAAGGTTAAAGGAAGACATCTTATTAAAAATTCATAATCCTTTCTCAATATCAAGATCTGAGCCACTTTCACACCAAGACCCACTGAATGAAACAGATCTGTCCCTGGCAGGAAGGACCCTGTACCACCACAATGTGTATACTAGTAATTATTTCCCCAGTCTTATTCCAAAGAGCAAGTAACCATACTGGGGAAAGGGATATACTGATACATTTTAAAGACTGTTGGACATAAAATCTGAATTATTGCAGGTGGACTTTCCCCCAAAAAAGCCCAGACTTTACGCTGGTATTTAATGTGCAGGATATGTAGGGATACTTAAAGTCTAAATCTATGAAAATGAGAAGGAAGAAGCAAACGTGTTAGAAGTAGAGTGTGAGGATGTCCTAATGACAGACTTGGTCAACCCTACTGGGAGTTCTGAAGCTAGAATACCCCTTCAGAGTTGTCCTAAATTTTGCTAATATGGTGGGGTCTTTATACTTTTACACTTAATTAATGAGCCACTAGAAGTGGGTCACTTTGAGAAGGGGCATAACTTTGGGCAAAGTGGCTTTCCATAGCTAAGAGTATTCCTGAAGAGACATCCAGCAGTGGGGCAACAAGCCATTTATAACAGGGCATCTGCGTAACATGTCACAATGTCCATCATTGGAATTGACTTTGATACCCATAATGATTTCTACAGTCCATCCCCAAAAGGTCCAAAGTCATCTACTCATAACTTCACACTGGGGGAAAAGGGACTAACTAGCTATTTTGAGAACAACTGGACACAGGTTTCCTTTGACACTGATATTTGGGGTTTGTAGGATTTGAAGCATCATCACTGGCCCTTTTCTTAGGAGCATACAGGATCTGGATAATAAACTAATGAGTTCTATATCCAATTGACAGTGGCTCTACTAGTTCCACGGACCCAGTGTTCATTTCCCCAGTTTCAAAATAAAACACTGAGACAGATACTTGGGAACTGATAGAGCCCCCAATTTTGGCCTCTTGACCTCTGTGGTAAGAATTGCCATAGTGAGAAAAGCCAAATGAAAGCATCTGTCACTGCCCATCCTGCCTCTGGCCACACGAGTATATTAAAGACAATACTGTATCCTAGGGAAAATGCTAGAGATTGTTATTTAATAAGATCTGAATAATGCAGATATGGTAATTTTCAATATATATGCATTTAATCTACAAACTTGGACCCTATAAAAACCAAACAGATCTAGTAGGATGATAACAAACTACCTGAAACTCAACAAAATAAGAAATCCAACTGAAGTTATGGCACTCAAAGTAATATATTTGCTAGAGCAGATTAACAAGGTCTCTAGTACGTGGCCACTGGTCTGGTGAGTACATCCTCTTCTATTCCTCTCAAGAGCAGGATCAGAGACAGTATGAATTTGTTTAGGTCAAACAAAAGCACAGATTTACCATCTTTCATCATGGCTATGTTAATCCTGTTAACATCTGTTACAATATAGTTTGAACCACCTGGGTATTCTTCAGAAAATTTTAATGGTCACATATTAAATGTGATATGTTGATGATACCATGTTAATTAGAGTGGAAAGCAAGAAGTGGCAAGTATGTCTGTGATCTTTGTAAGACACATGTACTCCACAGAGTAGGAGATAAACCCTAAAACAATTTGAGAACCCATAAGATCGCTGAAATTTATAGGACTTCAGTAGTCTGGGACATGCTAGACACACTTCCAAAGTAAAGGAAATAAAGGAGAATAAAAAGATAAACCATAGATAGAAACCATAGATTGGGAGATATAATTGCAAAAGACATATCTGGTAAAGTTCTGTTAACCAAACATACAAAGAATACTTAAACTCAACAATAAGAAAAAGATTAAAAAATGGAACAAAGATCTTAAGGAGATCTCACACATACAAAAAAAGTCATCGTGATGGCAAACGGCATATTAAAAAATACTCCACATCATATGTCATCAGGGAAATGCATATTAAAACAGCAATGAGCTACCACTACGTACCTATTAGAATGGCTAAAATCCAAAACACTGTCAACACCAAATGCTGATGAGGATGTGGAGCAACAGGAACTCTCATTCATTGCTGATGGAAATGCAAAATGGTACAGCCACTTGGAAGACACTTTGATGGCTTCTTCCAAAGTTAAACATACTCTTACTGTAGGATCCAGCAATTGCACTCCTTAGTAATTATCCAAAGGAGCTGGAAACTTATGTCTATGCAAAAACCAGCACACAGATGTTCCCAGCAGCTTTATTTGTAATTGCCAAAACTCGGAAGTAACCACAGTGTTCTTCAGTAGATGGATGGGTAAATAAACTGTAGTAATCCAGGCAGTGAAATATTATTCAGTGTAAAAAGGAATTAGCTATCAAGCCATGAAAAGACATGAAAGAACTTAATTGCATATTCCTAAGTGAAAGGGGCCAATCTGAAAAGGCTACATACTGTACGATTCCAAGTACATGACATTCTAGAAAAGGCAAAATTATGGAAATGGTAAAAAGATCAGTGTTTCCTGGTGGGGAGGGAGGAGGGGAGAGATAAATAGAGCACAGAGACTTTTTAAGGCAGTGAAACTGCTCTGTATGATACTATAATGGTCAATGCATTTGCCCAAACCCATAGAATATATGACACCAAGAGTGAATCCTAATGTAAACCAAGGAGTCAATGTAGGCTTATCAATTGGAACGAATGTACCAGTCTGGTGGGGGATATTGACCATGGGGGAGACGATACATGTGTGAGGGCAGGGGATATGGAAAATCTCTGAACCCTCCCCTCAATTTTTCTGGGAACCTAAAACTCTAAAAAACAAATTGTTTTAAAAAAGTTAAAAGTAATAATTATCTAGACCTTGTCTCATGCTAACTGCAGGCTATACCACCAGTCTGGGAACATCGGAGAATAAAGTTAAAGGCTTTCCCCCTCAAAATATTACTTCTCAGGAATAAGAAAACTATCTTGTTTTCAAATCCTTTTCTTAAAAAGAATGCACCCATTTTAATACAATGGCTTGAAATGACCTAAATCTGTGTTTACTTGAGATGCTTTAGAAATCAACTCACAGAATAAATAAGAAAGAAGGTCAAAGGCTTAATACAGGTTTATTAATTTTTCCTGTATATTCCAGTTCAGAATTGGAAATGTTAGACCATATTACAAACAAATTAAAGATCACTTTCAAAAGTACCACTGTGAGGGTTACAGTGAAAAGATCGTAAATATATACCTACTGGATAAATACTACAAACAACTGTCCTAATCCAAAGTTTCTCAGCCTTGGATCTATTGACATTTGGGGCCAGATACTTCATTGTGAGGCACTGCCCCGTGCACGGTAATATGTTTAGGAGTTTCCTGGGCTTCGTCCACTAGAAGCCAATAACGCCCTGCCCTCAGTTGTGATTTGATGACCAAAAATGTCTCCGGATATTACCAAATGTTCCCTTGGTTGGGGGCAAAATCCCACATACACTCCCTTGAGAACTACTGCCCTAAAGTTACATGAATAAATTTTGTGACTTGAGTTAAAATTTTCAGTGACAGCATGAAGTACGATATACAAATTTGAAAAGGGCTATAGCTCCATCATCTCAGGCCATAGTAAAGTTTATGTGCTGCAGAAACTGGTTAGAGGACTCTAGGGATGAGATAGGTGGGTAAAGCCTGAATAAAATCATTTCTGGGGAAATAATTTATATTTTGGTTTACCCTTCATTGAACAATATAGTTTTCGGCTGCCTTGAAACTTGAGAATCAGCATAGAGGAGCCACTAGCCACATACGGCCACAAGAAAGTACAATTCAGATACTCTACGTATGTAAAATGTACACTGGATTTCAAAGAATTAGTATGAATAAAAAAAAGAATATTAAATTATATTTTTAACATTTAACATTTGTAATGTTAAACTACCATTATAGTAGCATTTACATTGTTTATAAATGTTGATATTTTAATATTTTGGATATATTAGCTTAAATCAAGTATATTATTTTTTTTTACTTTTTTAATATGTCCACTAGAAAATTTTAAATCACACATGTGGCTCATATTATATTTCTATTGGACATTTATTGCATAAGATTAAGCTTGAGAACTATTAAATGTACCCCCAAGACTTACAAGAAGTCATTTAATTCCCTAGAGGACTCACAAATATCAATTGATTAAAACAAACAAAATACTACTTTCCCAATGAAATATTCAACTCCAGTATAATTCTTCTTTTTGAATCCAATCTCAAAGTGAAAATTAGTCACCCCTGCCACACCAATCTTTACAATCAAATTATAACTAATATTCACAACTTCCTATCGAAATAATTATATTAATTATTTTATGAGAGTCTGGAAAATGAAGAAC
The DNA here is from genome assembly GCF_002007445.2 of Ailuropoda melanoleuca. Lineage (NCBI taxonomy): Eukaryota > Metazoa > Chordata > Mammalia > Carnivora > Ursidae > Ailuropoda > Ailuropoda melanoleuca. Next base: position 30,024,731 of record NC_048218.1, read on the forward strand.
GCCGTTGTACAGAACACAAACATATGTTATACAAATAAAACTCATACCCTTCCTGGAAAAAAAAAAGTCATTGAAACCTCTTCTGAATCTATTACTATAATTTCTGTGCTTTCTCTTAGAACATGAATTACAATCTGAAATATTTAAGGAGTGCTGGATCAATAGACATAGTATCTTCAGTATTTGTTGGCTCATGATTTCCTGTGGAGCTTCTCCAGTGAAATCTGGGACTGGCCCCAGGAGAGGAGGGCAGGGAGAGACTGAAGAAAGAGGCAGGTCACTCCAGATTGACAGGTGGCAAGTTCAATAAGCAAGGGAACTTCCTTAAGAGGCTTGTCTTGGGTGGCCACAAGACAGGTAGATCTCTGCATGCACCTACCAGAATCTTAAAAGTTTATATAGAGACCTTAACTGGTCACTCATTACACACGGACCTTAGTTCAGTCATACAGCCAGTCTAGATAGCTCAACACCACACTTCTATCTCAAGGCTCTATCCTTGGAGCAGATTCTGGAAATAGGGGAGACAAACAGAACACACATTTCAAAGACATGGGTGGGGTGGGGGTGGGGGGGCCTCCAATTGCCAGGTTCCAGCTCTCAGGCCAACTGGCAGCCATGTCTTGTTGATGCCCTCCTCCAACAATATTATAACTCTAAAACACTATAAGAAGAGGCATATAAACAAATAAGTATGTCATCGATTGCACAACTGTGAAATATAAAACTTTTCTCCATAGAAAGAGATACCTGATTAAGTACTGAGTAACACCTAGCCCTTCTCCTCCTGTGGCTAATGAGAGTATACATTAAAAAGCACACACTGGGGCGCCTGGGTGGCACAGTGGTTAAGCGTCTGCCTTCGGCTCAGGGCGTGATTCCGGCGTTATGGGATCGAGCCCCACATCAGGCTCCTCTGCTATGAGCCTGCTTCTTCCTCTCCCACTCCCCCTGCTTGTGTTCCCTCTCTCGCTGGCTGTCTCTGTCTCTGTCAAATAAATAAATAAAATCTTTAAAAATAAATAAATAAATAAAAAATAAAAATAAAAAGCACACACTAAGGCCCATACAGTAAAGACCTGGTTTGTTGAAAAAAGATAAAATTCAAGTGGAAAAAAATGAGTCTCAATGCCAATTACATATCAAGTGGTAGTTTTTAAATGCTTAACACTTTTAAACTAGGTCTTTAGAAAACAGGCAAGAGTACATTTTAAGGAAAAAATTAACCCCAAGAAGCCTAGAACCTCATAATTCTATGAAATTTAACTTCATAACAGTTCCTTTTTTCATGCTTTGAGAAAACGGACGGCGTACTGCAAATTACATTATGTTGTATATAAGTCAGATTTTACTCACTCTCTTGCCATTCTCCCCTCGGGTCAGATTAACCAATTGCCAGTTCTGTAAAGTGGTTTAATTGTGTCAATTTACAGGTGTGGGATTGATTGTGCCATAAAATTGGCCCACTGCTCAGGAGAAAATACACAAAACCCTCCTGAGTGAGACAGATATTTGGCTTGGTTACAGGGCAACTTCTTTCCTCTTTTCTCATGTCTGCTGCTTAGTCTATTTCCCTGAATCCTCCTGAATTATTGTCTTTCAGATTACAAGATTAGATTCCAGACTGCCTGTTGCAGACAGCACTAGTGGCCTGCCCAACATCTACTGTTTCTTCTCCCCTCTTCTTCTATATGATGGACTTTTTTTTTTTTCCAGAATGGCAATGAGTCCAGTATTCCCTCAGCATTCCCTGGAAGCTAGGATACCTATTAGCAGAATTCAGGTCAGCAAGATATAATTGATTTCTTTGGAGAAGGTATCCAATCTTCCATTTTTTTCTTTCTAAGAGGAAGTCCTTTGGTGCTTTGGTTCTTGCCCTTAACCTATGTTTCTTTCTTCCAGTTCAAAATGTTAATGCAATGCATGGAGGCATAGCAGACACCTTGTAATCATAAGCACGAGAACTAAATGTAAGGATGACACAGAAGGCAGATGGGAAGTCTCTGGATCCTTGCAAAATCTTGAACAGTTGAACCAATTCTGGACTGTTTACAGCAGATCCTTTGTTATGTGAGAAAAATGGCCCCTCCTCAGTTTATATTCTACATGGCATCTGTCACAAAATTAGTACAGTCCCTAACCGGTCCACGAGTTCCCTGTGTTGTGACCTAACCCTGGTCTATTCAGCAAGGCATGTATCTCCCATTTTAGGTGCCGCCACTGTTGTACACCATTTTCCTGCAATGCATCTCTATTGCTGCATTACACCAGTTGCTTTCCAGTCACCTGACTTGGCACACATTGGGTGCCTCTCCTTCAAGCACCAGAAGCTAGGCTAGCTTCCCTAAGAGTTGCTCCATACAAGTGGCCAGGGTCAAGTTTCCTGGAGTGTATTCCAACTGAGCCGTGAATTATATCTCCTGAAAGATGTCAGTCTTTGACTCAGTTGCTTGGTCCTTCTTATTGCTCTACTTTAGAACTCTAGTTTCATCAATAACCCTTTCATCTGATTGTTTTCTAGCTATCAAGCAGTGGTTCCCAAATTGGGGTGATTTTGCCCCCATTAAAATATTTGGCAATGTCTAGAGATACTTTTTGTCATCAGAATGACTGAGTGGGTATACCTGCTACTGACATCTAGTAAGTAGAGGCAGGGGATACTATTAAACATCCTATAATGAACAGAAAGGACAGATCTCCACACAAAAGATTATCTAACACAAAATGTTAATAGTGCCACAGCTGAGACAGTCTACTCTAGAGCAAGGATTTTAACCCTACCTGCACTTTAGGATGAAATGGGGAATTTTCAGAAAGTCCCTATAACTGGACTCCATCCCCAGAAATTCTAATATAAGAGTTCTTGAATGGGGCCCACACATATCTGAAAGTACCCCAATCAACAGCCAAATCAAGACCTGCTGAGGCAAGCATAACCCTTGATTCTGGAGGACAGGCTGTTGGAGAATTGCCCTGGGAAGGTGAAAAGAGAGTCTAGACCAGAATCGAGGAAGGAAGCCATAAGGTACAAACAGAGAAGTGGGCTAAGAATCAGACCCAAGAGAGGGCTTTATGTGACAGAATTAATCCCAAGATAAAAAGTGAAGAGAGTAAGGAAAGGTTGTTGAAGAAACTATGGTACATGTCAAAAAAAGAAGTTCAAGAATCACGATAGAGCATCACAGTAACTTCAATAACTTGAAGGTGTTGGAGGATCTTTTTAAAATTATTTAATGTATGTCTGCTAATATACCTATATTTGTAGATTTATGGTTCTTTCTTTTTTAATTTTTTATTATGTTATGTTAGTCACCATACAGTACATCATTAGTTTTTGATGTAGTGTTCCATGATTCAATTGTTTGCATATAACACCCAGTGCTCCATGCAATACATGCCCTCCTTAATACCCATCACCAGGCTAGCCCATCCCCCCATCCCCTCCCCTCTGAAACCCTCAGTTTGTTTCCCAGAGTCCATAGTCTCTCATGGTTCATTCCCCCTTCTGTTTACCCCTCTTCATTCTTCTCTTCCTTCTCCTACCGATCTCCCTGCTATTCCTTATGTTCCACAAATGAGTGAAACCATATGATAATTGTCTTTCTCTGCTTGACTTATTTCACTTAGCATAATCTCCTCCAGTCCATCCATGTTGCTGCAAATGTTGGGTAATTGTTCTTTTTGATGGCTGAGTAATATTCCATTGTATATATAGATCACATCTTCTTTATCCATTTGTCTGTTGAAGGGCATCTCGGCTCCTTCCACAGTTTAGCTATTGTGGACAATGCTGCTATGAACATTGGGGTGCATATGGCCCTTCTCTTCACTATGTCCGTATCTTTGGGGTAAATACCCAGTGGTGCAATTGCTGGGTCATAGGGTAGCTCTATTTTTAACTTTTTGAGGGACCTGCACACTGTTTTCCAAAGTGGCTGTACCAACTTGCATTCCCACCAACAGTGTAAGAGGGTTCCCCTTTCTCCACATACTCTCCAACATTTGTTGTTTCTTGCCTTGTCATTTGCCATTCTAACTGGAGTAAGGTGGTATCTCAAGGTGGTTTTGATTTGAATTTTCCTGATGGCTAATGATTTTGAACATTTTTTCATGTGTCTGTTAGCCATTTGTATGTCTCCATTGGAAAACTGTCTGTTCATACCTTCTGCCCAATTTCTGATTTGATTATTTGTTTCTCGTGTACTGAGTTTAAGAAGTTCTTTATAGATCTTGGATACCAGCCTTTTATCTGTAGTTTCATTTGCAGATATCTTTTTGCATTCTGTAGGTTGCCTTTTTGTTTTGATGACTGTTTCCTTTGCTGTGCAGAATATGATTATTTCTATGACCATCCAATTGTCCTTCTTTTATCCCTGATTATAAGAGTAATACAGATGGATAAATGAAAGCAATTGTATGCCAGAGTCAAATCTGGACTAAGACCTCTTTCATTAAAGAATTATTTAATACTGTTGTGTTACACTGCATTAACAATTTTACTAAAGGTTAAAATTAAAATAATGTGAGCTTAGTGTTAAAACTGAAAAACAGAAACAATGAATGAAAAAAAAGAAATTACATAGAATACTAGTTTATAGAAATAACCATAAAAGTTTATTTTTAAAAGTGGTGTAACCTAAGACTTTAATGGTACTGAGCAGTATCAGAACGACTTCTCTAGTTCCTTCTTTTACATTCTGACTCTTAAACAATTCTATTGTAAATACCCCAATATCTGAAATTGGTGTAATTGTTTCTAATAGCTTATAACTACCAGCTTTTCATCTCACACACAGAAAAGTCTGAGCTTAATGTCACATACTTCCAGTGTAATATCAAATATTGCATCCAATGTGAGTACAAGATTTTTACCAATGAATCAATATTCTGAGTCTCTCTACGCTCAGGGATTTTTTTTTTTTTTCAAATTTACAGGAACCTAGTTCAGTTAAGTGCAGAGATTGCTTTTGCAAATTCACAGGGATATACTTCAGTTATGTTGGTTATATATGGCCAAACCGATCTTAATTTTGCAGTATCTACAGCCTGTATTACGTCTTTGACTTCTGTTTAGTTTCATAATTCATTTGAAATATGGTTGGGAAATGAAAATCTGTGGCTGTAATATTCCACTGCTAATTAAGTAATAGCCAGCTTCTTCTCGGGGATGTTTTTCACCAGCGATTGATACATAGAACTCTGACAGTAAAATGATTAAGTCTAACACTTTGTTTTTCATCCCTATGGGCAATTCATCAACCATCAGAGAAGCCTTGAATGAAACAATGAAAGTTGGCCACTTGATCATATTCATTGTATGTATTCAAAAATATAGATAAAACAGTAAATGAACCACTGACATAAACAAAAAGAGTATATATACACACGTGTGTGTGTGTGTGTGTGTGTGTGTGTGTGTTTACATATATAGGATATTCTTCAGTTGCTTTCATATGGTCTAGTAGCTTTTCAGTAATATTTTACCAACATCTACAGTAAGAAATTCAGTTTTCATTGCAGCCCAGTATACATAAGTATATCTTTCCAAGAAACTTATCCTTAGACTAATGTATGCAAGGCACTCTACTATTTTATATTCCGTAGTTATGTATTTTTTAAAAAGTCCCTGTGACTGATTTGTGAATTTCAACGCAGTTTGAAAAACACTAAGATCAGTAAAGGAAACTTATAAAGTATGAAGGAATACTATTTTTTTAAAGGAAAAATAGTGAATGATGGAAGTGGGAATTACTAATGTTGAAAAATATAATAAAGAGTTCAACATTTTCTAAATTGTTTATAATTCCTTAAAAACTCATTATGAACAAACCACACTTTTCAATACAACAGAATTATGTTTCATTTCCCCACAGGGTGATGTTCTAGGTCAACACTACATTTTATCTTATTGTTAACATTCTCTAAATTATTGTTTAATTTTCTGACATATTACCATATTACTTTTTTTTTAAGATTTTATTTATTTATTCAACAGAGATAGAGACAGTCAGCGAGAGAGGGAACACAAGCAGAGGGAGTGGGAGAGGAAGAAGCAGGCTCTCAGTGGAGGAGCCTGATGTGGGGCTCGATCCCATAACGCCGGGATCACGCCCTGAGCCGAAGGCAGACACTTAACTGCTGTGCCACCCAGGCGCCCCGTACCATATTACTTTTATTCATATAAAAACTCCAAAACTGAAACACTGAAATTTCCTTTTCCATTCCAACTTTCTATCCTCACTACTTCTAACTATTGTTAACAAAGTACTAAACAAACCAGTCACAACAACGTTCGTGAAAAAATATCTTGAGTAACACAACAGACACATTCTCAATGTGAATCAAGATTCCAACTCACAAAATATATGGCTGAAGAATGCATTATCTTTGACAACACAAAGTGATTATTACACACAAATGTGAGAAGAAAGTTTATTAGTTTGTCTTATTGATAAAGGCATTTGTCAAATAATAAATGGCTACACTTCATTTCATGTAATTGATATCATATTATGAATATTTTAATCAAATATGAAATAGTCATCTGTCTCAGAAAGCAGTCAATAAGTCAGTTGATATTACTGAGATCAAATATTAAGATATTTATGAGATATTTTTCTCTCAATGAATGTACATATGCAAATTAACAGTACAACTACTTCCAAAAGAAACTATAATTATACGAACAGCTTAAAACTACACCTATAACGTTCTCTTATTTAAATTCTCACCTTAACAAATGTTGTATACATGTGTATGGTGAATTACAGGAAAAAGATTCCCTAAGTGAACTCAGAGCAAAAGAATAATCTTTTTTTTTTTTAATCAGCAGTTTTTAACATTCATTTTAATTTAGATCAGTCTTTTTAGAGCAAACTACTGCCTATCTTCTGCTTATGAGCCTTTTTTCCTTAGGTAGATTCTCTAAGATTTCGACAACTCTGTATCTTTCCATGGATTTATTTTCAGTTCTTTATATTTTCCATTCACATTAGGCTATCTCTCCAGAGTGACATCAGATTATTCAGATTTAAATTATGTTTTAAGAAAGGTTCTCTTTAATTACTAAGATAAAATACAAGGTGCTATTCAACTTAAGTCCAAGTATTCATCTGCTTTCTTTCTCTATTATAAAACAATTGAGTTATTTTTAAACTAAAAAAAGAATTTTTTAAGAAGTCAGAATTTATACACCATGGAGTGCTGTAATTTTAGAGTTGGGCCATTTCCAACTTAAAATTTGTGAGGATGACTTACGCAGGAAAAATAAATCCCTAGATACTCTTTTTGTCATTCTCCCACAGAAATTTAAGAATACGTTTCCCTTTAATTGAGAATTTAATTAGAATAAGCTAAAGGATTTGAAAGTAGACTAATTTCTTAACAGCGAATACATATTTCAAGCTGTATTCAAGAACAAAGAGAAAATTAGAGTATCCAACAGCACAACCAATTATTTGGCACAGCTCTAAAAATGTTAACTATGTGAATCTCTAGAAAGGATGCCACTATTTGCAGGTAATATACTTACATATACTTGAAAATACTTTGTATACTTTCAAATATATGCAAGTATATAATTGTGAATGTGTGTGTACTACATATATTCTATATTACATGTATATACATATATATACGCCTTCTTTATTTTGTTTTTGAAAGAATTATTGACTGTTGGTTAATAAGTTTCAGGTGCCTTCATATTTCAAAATATTTAATTGTGCTAAAGGTAAAGGCTGGTAACCAAGGTGTAAATTCCTCGGGACCTTAGAAGTAATGACGGTGGCCTTTTCATAACCTTCTACTCTCAACACATCCACCTACACAAACATACTGAGTCCACCTCTGTCATCAGTTACTCACTCACAGCTCCAAAGCTGAGCTGGGCTGTATGGGGCTCAAGCTGAGATTCCCTGGGGAGTCAGTTAAAATTACATGGCAACTGTAGAGGGCAACATCTGGACGTGGAATCTTACCTAAATTAGTGACAACAGACTTTGCCCTAGCATCACCCACATCGCTCTTATGGCTCCTGGCAAAGGGTAAAGATAGTCACGTGATTAAAGACTGTGCTTGGAGATGACACTCAGCAGCCACATCGGAGTTGTGCTTCAGCATTTGAAAAACAGAGATGCTATTTAAACCTTCACCACGGATTTAATTTGATGATTTCCATTCCATGGTAATTTATATGGACAAACTAATCTCAAATCTTAAATGAAAACTACTGAATTGAGTGAAAGAAAAAAAAATTAACTTTTCCTTGTCAAAACACAGAAGTTTACTGGTCCAGCACAGACCAGCCTATGTTGCATAGGGTCTTTTACGGCCAACTCAGTTTTGTTTTACACATTATCAAGATTACTTTAGTCTGATTTAAGTTTAAAATTGATGTGTTTGGCCTATAACTCTAATAATTTAATGACATTTCACAAAGGCTTCACATTTTATATATCTATTCAGAAATAATTTAACCATAGCAAAAATGACAAAAAGCTGAACTTACAAAAGAAGAAACACCTCAAATTAATAACCTAAGATTCCACTTCAAGGAACTAAAAAAGAAGAAGATAAATTTATGGAAAAAAGAAAGAGAGGAAATAATATAGATAGAGCAGAAATAAAGTAGGTGCCTGTATGATTCCATTCACATAACATTCTCAAAAGACAAAACCACTGTAATGAATAGACCCGTGGTTGCCAGTGGCTAGGGATGGGGAGTGTGTAACTACAAAGGGATGGTACAAGGGAGTTTTGGAAGATGATGGAACCCTTCTGTATCCTGACTGAGGGGGTGGTTACACAAATCTTTACATGTACTATGTTTCATGGGAATGTATGCCAAAAATCTCAGCTTCACTGTATGTTAATGTTTAAAACAAATGTAAAAAAAAATATTACTTTAAAAATCTTTGTTAATGTATTAATTCAGTTTAAGAGGAGATATGAGAAATTTATAAATGTAATATATGATCTTAATTCTCTATTCAAATGTTGGCTTTCAAATTACTAACTTTAGAAGCTTTCTGCAATTCTTTCACTCCTCTGAGCTTTCTGTCTCTCTAAAGGCAGGGATAGTGCCACTCTCCACTTAACAGCTGTGATAAACACAGCTGATTAAACAGTACCCTTTTGAATGAGATTTTACCACATTCTACTACTCAAGAAATTGACTTGAATATTCCTAACTTATCTGAAAACCTTATATTTAAATCTTAGCCAGTAAGACTCTCCGACACTTACTTGAAGGAACACACTGTTGTACTATTTCAAAGAAAGTTAAAATAAGGATGTTTTGCCAAATGGCTATGAATAACTTTAAATGATAACTGCCCAGTCTAAAGTTTGTATGGCCACAGGTGTGGTATAAATTAATAAAATATGCTCCAGCTCTACGAAGAAATGTAACCAATAATAAATAGTTTCATCTAGGTGTTTTGTGTGGTTTTTTTCTTCCCAAGACATCATTCTGAACCACGATTACAGTATTATAAATACGTGTTCAGAATTGGGAAGAGTTTCTATATAGATAAGTTAACTGCACTGTTTTATGGTTTCTCTTTTTCCATAGCTTCAAAATATGGACGAATGCCTATTTTTCATTTATTACCACAGATTTCTTTCCTTGACTCTTCAAAGTTTTTTATCTTCAATCTTATTAATAATAAATAGAAGTATCCTTTAATCTTGAGCAAATAATTCTTTCAGGTTTTTCTCAAAAAACCTTCAGGGTTAAAATGTTACTTACAGGGTTGAGAATTATGATAAATAATTTTAAAAACCTCACTGGTGAACATGAGATTTAAATGGTCAACTTACTGAAAACATGGGCTGGAAAATTATTTAAAACTGCTATTTTTACTCACCCTGGAGCTGAATTTAATACATATCTTGCCATAGTCTGTAAAATCAGCACAAAAATAAGCTGGTGAAATTACAGTTTCAAATTTTATATCCTCTAATAATGTTTCATTCAACATTAAATTTTACTTACAATTATGGATTTCTACAGATGAGTTTTGAAGCATGCTATTGTCAAAATGGAATCCAGAAATAATAACTAGATCAAAATAATTACCTCTGAATTCCTTACTTACATATGGTATTATATTTCCCAAAGATATAAAATTGTATCTGGCAAAACAGGAGAAAACATTTTTCACCTGTAATATTTAGTGCTTTTTGTGTCATAAGGACAGATAAACTGGATTTAAGTTCAATTTTTGTTGATTTATAAGACTAAATTTAAGAGGTCGCACAGCCTTATATCATGCATGACCTCACAGTTCAGCAATGTTACCGCAGACCAAATTCTCTAAGTCTCCATATGGCTTCTCGTAATTTTATCTTGTCCGTAGGCTCTGTTAGATGCCCTCCCCAAAAGTTCTAGGTGCCCCCTCTGATTAGAATTAAAATAGCTGGGGCACCTGGGTGGCTCAGCCGTTAAGCATCTGTCTGTCTTCGGCTCAGGTCACGATCCCAGGGTCTGGGGATCAAGCCCTGCGTCGGCCTCCCTTCTCGGAGGGAAGCCTGCTTCTCTCTCCCTCTCACACTCCCCTTGCTTGTGTTCCCTCTTTCGCTGTCTCTGTCAAATAAATAAATAAAATCTTTAAAAAAAAAAAAGAATTAAAATGGCTATAATAATGCCATACTTCATAACCTCACATCCTGAAATCTTATCCCAAGGAAGAAAAAAATGTCTTCTAACAATCTCTGAAAAAAGTGGAAATTTTCTCTTTCCCAGGATTCTCTATAGAGTTCTTCTTGCTTCTCATTGCCCCGTGGGGTACAGGCCTATTTCTGGGGGGAAAATGTCACTTTAGCCAGGATCTGTCATTGTTAATTGGCTGGAGTCAATATTAACCCATGCCTAGTGCTTGGTTGGGTTCAACTACCACAGACTGTATTGGTTCTAAAAAAGAAAAAAAAAAAAATAGTGGCACCTGGGAGACTCAGTTGGTTAAGATCCAACTGTTGATTTCATCTCAGGTCATGATCTCAGGGTCATGAAATCAAGCCCCACACTGGGCTCCACACCCAGTAAGAAGCCTACTTAAGATTCTCTCTCCCTCTCCCTCTGCCTCTCCACCCTGCACGCTCTGTCTCTCTCTCAAAAATAAAAAAAGAAAAAGATAAATTAAAAAAATAAAAAATAATAGAAGACAATAATTATTTATAATATTTGAGATTAAGTTTACCTGCTTCTAGAATATATAGCCATTATAAACATATAACAGAAGAATCATTTTAAATATATGACAGAATAATATAAAATTTATATTCAAGTCTCTTTTATCAAAAATATTCCATTGTGTGTATAGCAACATGAAATCCTAATTACATTTGTTGGCTGGACATTTTACAGCCAACACAGACTTTTTACGGCCAAAAACATCTTATATTTTTTAAACAATGTATGTTCAAAATTATTAATTTATCAAATATTTATTGAGCACCTACTATATGTCATTCACTATTATCAGTGGCACAGATAAAATGGTGAACAAAACAAAATATCCCTATCCTCATAGAGCTTATCTCTATGGCAAGGCTCAAATTCTAATAAATGACTTCACTGTTTTGACGCAAGTATCATAATACAAAAATCTAAAATTATAATGAGTTTATTAAAGATGGGCAGTCATTTAGCATATACTACTAATTCTGTTAGTAAATTCTCCCTATTAAAACTGAGTGTTTTGGGGTTTTTTTTATTTATCCATTTTCTTAACAAATAACATTGCAGACTTACTGTGAGTTCAAACACTCTGCCAGGCCCTAAGGAAACAAAGGTGAGAAAGTATCAATGTATTCTTTCCCAATATTAACTGGTCAAAAGAAAAATATATATTGCAAATCTTTTTAAAAGTAATTTTATTTGCTGAAATATTAGTTTTTAATTTCTCAGAAAGTAATTGACAGTCTGAAAAATTGAAATTGTATTATTAGTATTGTATTATGTGATATATATATATATATAATGTATTTTTGTATATAATAGGGAATAGATACGTAGATATTTTAAGCTTGTGGGTCACTTTTTTATGAAGGTGTTGCTTCAACTATTCACAAACTAGCCCCATCCCCCTTTCTCTAAACCACTGCGTATCCATACGCAGTACATATGGAAACAGAGGTGCTAGGAGAAACATTGGCATGCAAAGCTCTTATAGAGGAATTTCCAAAAGGATTAGTCTCTTGGATGTGCTCCTTCTAAAAGGCAGTAATTGTTGTTCACACAGAAATTTAGAGTAAGAAAGTCAGACTCTTGTCTCTACACTAGACTTAGAAATTGGAAACAAACAAAAAATTCCACCTTAGTTGCAATAGCTGACACTATGTTCAGAGAGCCAAAAAATAGAACCTTTGTGAAGTCCTGATTTGTACAATTAACAGTTTCAAATATAATATAATCATAAGTCAGGAAAAGGCCAAAGTGGTCTGTGTAGATTGAAAGGGTACATCATAACTTATTAGAATTTAGCCAATTAGATTTTCTTCCATGAAATAAAATGCAGCCATTAAAAAGAAAAGGTAGATTTTTATGTACTGAGATACAAATATCTATAGGATACGTAAGTAAAAAAAAGGCAGACTGTTGAACAATATATATAAAGCTATTATGTTTCTGGTTTTAAAGAAAAAGAGAGAAGAGAAAGAGGATTTTACTGCTACCACATTTACAAATTTACAGGAAGAATGGGATATACAGCCAGAAAGCACAGGAGCCAGATTATACATGGTTTTGTGGCATTAATGAATTTAGAGAATACATTAAGGACAAAAATAAGCCACAAGAAGGATTTAAGAAGAGACTGATATAATCTGACTTTAAATTTTAAAAGAAAATTGCATGAATTCTACTTCTGGCCAAATTGGAAAAGCAAGAATTGGATACAGCTTCCTGCCTGAAATAACTGGAAGGGGGGAAAAAAGTGTCAAAATATATGAATCAACAGCTTCCAAGGCAACAGACATGAGGAAATGAAGGACAGTGATCCCTAAGACACAGGAAACAAATTTTACCTTATCTCTAGCTTACTACCATAAGAGAGAGTCTAGGTTGCAACGGAGAGAGGAGGAAGGCAAGTAGATTCCTTAAACTGAGGAATTGATGCTGTCTATTTAGGGAGACCAAAGCAGCTAGAATTTCCAAGAGAGTGCTGGATAGAAGAGGACTATACATAGAGAGATCCAAGAATCAAGAGATCTGCAGAATCCCTTTTGAGTCTCCAGCAGAATATTGATCACTGCACGCATATGCATATGAAGAAACCAGTCAAGGTTGGGAAAAAACAACTCAAAAGCATTAGAAGGGTTGGTGACAAAATATCACACAGGTTCAGGAGTGGTGACCTTTCCCACTGTCCAGACTAAAATAACTCATAATTCATGGAGGGTTGATTAGAGTACTATGAAATCTTCTCTCAGAAGTGGGAAATAATTAGACCTCAACCAAGCACTGCTCTGGAACTGCCTAAGACACCATAAAAGTAAGACTTGAAAGGATCAAACTCTTTTCTAGAAACTTACCTACACTCCAGAACAGAGTTAAAGAATATTTATAGGAATACAAAAATATCTACCGTTCAACAAAATGAAATTCACAATGTCTGCCATTTAACCAATATTACCAGGCATACAAGGAAGCAGGGAAACACAATTCATAATGAGAATCATCAGTTAGCTGAAACCACGCTAGAAAGGACACACATGTAAGAATTAGGAAACAGGAAAATTAGAAGTTACTAGAATCATATTTCATATATTCTAGAAGTTACGTATGAACATGGAAGATATTTTTAGCACTGATATCAAACTTCTAGACTGAAACTATAAAATCTGCTATGAAAAATACATTGAATGAATATAAATAACAGTAAAGATAAGTTCATAAGACTAACAAACTTGAAGACATAACAATAGCAAATATTCCTCTATCCTTAATATGGGATACTACAGATTGTTACAAAAAGAAGGGAATAATCTGGGTCTAGATCAATATATCCAAAATATACTATTTAGTGAATAGTTTTAAAAATAGCATGTATTTCATGATTTCATTTAGGATATATTCATGTATATACATTAATAAATTTGGAATACGTGTGTGTGTGTATATATATATATATATATTCATGTATATACATTAATAAATTTGGAATATACACATATTTTCCAAGCCTAACTGTGGCTAATTCTTAGACGTAGGAAGAAGGTTGGTGGCAGGAAGGGTTAAACTGCATAACAAGGAGATTTTTCACTTTTTACATATTTCTTTATACGTAATGTTTTACAATGTACAGGTACATAAAGACTTAAAGATATTTTCATTAAAAAAAAAAAGCAAAAATACAAAAACCAGTCCAACAGTCTAATAAAGATATAGAATAAGACAGCTCTTTTGGGAAGGGCACCTGAGTGGCTCAGTCAGTTGAGCATCTGACTTTTGGTTTCGGCTCAGGTCATGATCTCATGGTCGTGGGATGGAGTTCCACGGAGTATGCTTCTGATTCTCTCTCTCTCTCTCTCTCTCAAATAAATGAATAAATAAAATTTTTTAAAAAAGATAGCCCTTTTGGCAGAATGTGCTTGATCAGTATTTATGAAAATATAACAGGATTTAGAATCACATACTGAGTTGGAATCTTCTCTCTACCATATACCAGCTGTGTGAACTAGAAATTTTATTTAAATTCTCTGAGTCTCAAATTCTTAATCTGTGTAGAGGAATAGTACCACCTGCCTTAGAGAGTTATTGAGAAGTTTACATGAGACAGTATCTATAAAGTATCCACCACAAGTGTTCAAGAAATGCTGGTTTTCTTATTTTTAATGCCAAGAGGATACCACTTAATGTCATTGTCAAATCTTTAAATAATTAGGGTATTTCCGAAATATCGGCAGCACACCCCAGAAATGTCTGAATGATATGCTGGGACTTTCTTAGAAAGTTATATTTTAGGGTAGACAAGGAAATCACCTTACAGTATAGCCTTTCGATATTTCAGGAACTATATCTAGAAAATTAGATCCAAGATGGTAGACTTAACATTGAATTCTCTCTGTACAAAAGGCATGAGACAGCGTCTTAATGGGAGGAGGCGTCTTATTACATTCTCACAAACTGAATCTGAATGAAGGTAGTGTCAAAGCTACAAAAATATATAACAAAGAACAAAAGAGTTTTATCTTTTACATGGATGCATGTCCTCTTCCTGCTGTGGCCCACGAGCAGGAGGCACACGTTGGTACAGGTGGCCCTTTATAATTGTGTGCATAAAATAAGTGAGTCATTTTCTGATTGGTAAATAACATGCAATGTCAGACCCTCCACACCATCTGTGTCACTCACCACCACAGCTCTCTGCAAAACTGCCAGCAGCACAAGCCCAGCATCTCACTGTTGGAGAAGTCACGGGAAGAAGTACTTGGCATCCTTGGCAAAGCTTAAATCTGCTCCCAGTATTGAACCTGACATATGCCCCAAAGCAGAACGTGTGTGCTACCCTAATGATGTCTCCTGCTGTTTTATAATCAGAGACATAGATGGAGGGAGTGCTGCCATTTTTCCACTTGGCACTGGCCAGCCTCCTGGACTCTCTTTTTGGCCAGCCAAAAAGAAAAAAAACAAAAGCCTGCTCTCATATTGAGGAGAATTAAAGATTAAAGTTCAGATTCAGATTGCACAACCATTTCATTATTTCTATCACTATTTCCTAGATGAAAGAGTTGTGCTTATTTTAAATCCTTGCTCTAGCCTTCTTCCATTTTGGAATTCCTCATCCATATCATTTGAAGGAAGAGTTGCTAACTGACCATTTAGACAGACTCCTTGAAGTCTGGGAGAGCCTAGCTGGTAGCTGCCTTGTCAACTTCTCTTTTCGTCGGAGGAAGGAGCACCAAGTCACGGGGCATATCTTGGCTTCATTCTCAAGACGTCTGGTATTGACAGAAGCTGAAAATCAGAGCCTCAGCATGTCCCATGCAGGGAAAGTCCTGGAAAGACTTCTCCTTCCATCCCTCTTTTTTCGTTGTTTTCTTTCAAATTATTCACAATGAGCCATATGGATATGGTAGCTCTAGATTCAGGAATTATTAGATTTTGCCAAATCTCTTTTAGACCAGGACCTTTATTTTTTTTTACTAAAACCAGCCAAAAATGTTAATATGCCTTCTAAGGCCCCATGATTTTTATGGAAAAAGCTCCATACAAAAGTCAATTCAACAGGGGAAAAAAATACAGAGTTTGACCATAATTATTTTTTAATAATCCACACAGAATTAATGCAATTCTAAATTATAGGTAGATTCCAGAAGCAAACATAACAGCTAATGAGCTAAATTCAAGAAAATTAAAAAAAAAAAAAAGCAAACAGACAAGGGACATATACATACCAGAATAAATCTGATATAAATAGGCTTGCTTTGGGGATCACTATTCACTTTTCTTTTCGGTGTGATAAGAGTAAATGTCATGATTATTTTAATCCATCTAATGCTCAACATGATTTGACGTCTGTTTTACTAAAGATTACTCTGCAAAAATATGATATTTAGAAAAGAAACCTTCATGATATTACTGTACAAATTCCATGTTCCATGGAATAAATGTGGACTAATCCAAACAAAAGTAAGGAAATAAAATTAAAGCAGCAATTATAAAGTTTAAAGGAAATACATAGAAAAAAAAGGTTTAGCTCTCAGCTCTGTTAAGGAAAACTTAATATCATACTAGTTATATTTCATATTTAAATTTTATTACATTATTTGCATATTGATCAGTAGAGATGATCTCTAGAAAGTGCACACTCTAAAGATAGAAATTATGAGACTGATTCCCATCAGGCTGTGGGACTGTGCCCTTGGCCATATTTTTATGACTATCCAGCTACTATATTTTTATACTTTCAATGGATTGCTGAAATTTTGTTTTTCTTTTGTGTTTGTGAAGTAGATTTCCTAGCACCTTTTTTTAAATGCTCTTATGCAATGATTCACTGAGTGTCAACACTAACGTGGTCAAGGTTCTAACTGTCTGCTTCTCCAGTGAAGGTCTTTAGAGCTGCGCCTACTCCTGCTTATAATCCCCTGCTGCTCTTGGCTTCTCAGGAAATGTCTTGGAGGCGGAGATTGTGTTGTCTGTGTTAAGATGCAGTGGGGATGTAAATACCCCCATTTTTTTTTCCTTTTAGTACGTATGGAAATTGCTCTGATAGTATACTGGTCTGCAACTGAAAAATCCTTGAGGAGACCAAGATTTGAGGGCCGTCAGTAAACCTTGTGTTTTACCTCTGTGATACAGAGAGGTAAATAAAAGCCATCAACAGAGAAGAGTGGCAGAAAAGTATTTGTCTTCTTTGAACCTATAATAGCGGGTGAGGTCATTAGCCCCACAGTACTTGTTTGAAACCTAAACAGGTACAGCAAGTCACTATTAGGATCAATCCATTACTGAATTAGAAATACGACTGAATTTAGCAGCAAATTTGTGCCAACATTACTTCTAGCAGCAGTAGGTTTTCAACAGCAGATTGGCCCCGTGACAGGGTCCATAATTTTCACAGTGTGTGTTTCATAATTTGTCATGCACACTCTGATTGCTTGGCATATTGGCAGAGTCCACAGTGCTCTCTAAATGTCACCAAACGCATTTGAGGATTTGTCATGCACGGTCTGAGCAAGTGACACAACACAGCAGAGTGGCCAGGTTCAGAGCTGATTTTTGCACTCACCGTAAGGAAGTGTTTCCAAGCTCAGCCACCAGTGACGGGGGCCTGGTGGGGGCTGCCCAGCCCTTCTCATGGAGCCACTAATTTTTAATTCTGTGTCAAGTGATCATATGGATGCTGCCAGGAGGAAATACTATCACACTGCAGGTGTGACATGCACAGCACAGAAGTTCTGCTTGATAATATTCTTTTCAAATCATTCCTTGTAGTGTACTGAACATTTTTTCACACAAGCATAAAGAGCATTTCACGAATCTGGAGTAAGAAAAAGGGGAGTAATAAATATGGCTAGAGGGTAGAGAAAGCTGTATTTCAGAAAGTACTCAGTTAAGGGATCAAAACGATGAGACGTCTGCTGATTTTAACAGAAAGGTGGAATGGTGTCGGGATCAGAGAACCCTGGGCTAGTTGTCATTAACACCTGGGTTCTGTAGGAACAACTTCTGAGTTTATGCAAACCATCCATCCTATTTTTGGCCTCCTAAATGAGGAGGTTGGATGAGAGCACCTCTAAGGGTGCTGTCACGTCTAAACATTCCATTGTTCTAAGACAGGAGCATGAGTTTATTAACATCTTCAGTCATCTCCCCCTATTTGCCTGCAATGATTTGCCTGCAATGATTGCATAACGCTTTTCTAGTGTTTAGTAAAAGCTTCAAGAGCTACATCTGCTGGAAGCTTTTAGTTGTCTAGGATTCCAGCCATTATCTTATTGCTTTTAGTCACTGTCTTTTAGGAGGAGAAAGGAAATTAGTCTTTTTTATACATTTGGGTCCCGTGGATGCACCTGTTACTATGAAATCTGTTTGATGATAAATAACTCACATATGCTCAAGAGCTCTGTCTTGACATGTGCAGTGAGAGACCTTCACAGACATATGCTGTAAAAAGCAATAGCTGTGACTTTGTATTGGCTCATGGATCAGTGAAAGTAGAAGAGAGAGTGCAAGCTAACAAAGACTGTCTTGGCAGGAAGGGACACGGAGGTTTTCACCGGGAAATTCTGAAATTTTGAAAATTTTGTACCTGTCTGCAATGCACAAAAACCACAGATATAAAAACAAGCTCATGGCACTACTCACAAATACCCACCCCTTGGCCAAAGCTGTAATATATAAAAAGTCACCTGGAACATACGGAATTTTTAATTTTATAAAATTCAGAAGATTAGAATCATCTGTTTAAGATCTACAGCTCTACTGAAAATGAAATATCCCTTCTTTGGAAAGGCTATCAGGAATTTGTCCTCCTTGAAAATCTTGTTTATTCTAATTTTTCTGTGGTCAACTTGATTGTGACAAGAGGAATCATCACCACTCTCTCTTTATTTCTGGAAAAGAATTGTTTTCCCACTAACCTTTTTATGTGGACAATTTCCCACCATTCATACACACTGCCAACACCCCCCCAACCCCCGGCACAGATAATGGAGCCGTTGAACCCTCACGCTGAAATTGGAGCAGAGCACACAAAAGCAAGTGAGGACTTGATTAGATCCTATTATTTATTTCCCCCAGTATCTGATCAAAAATGGCTATTTTACTCCTCAAATTCTATTAGATTGACTCATATTACTGATCTTGGACCTTTTGTTTATTAACTTTTTTGAAATTGCTTTGTTCTGATTATTAAAGTTTCAATTTTATTATTCTGGAATATACCACCATTCTGTATTCCAAATATCCTTTTTAAGTTATAGAAGGCTACATAACTTTCATACAAATTAGATACTTTTTTATATGCAAGTTGTGAACTATCCATAAATAATATTGACCTGAACATACAAAGAAAAATAGGTTTAATACTTTTTATACAACAAATATCAAACCTATTCCCTTCTCTGAGGTGCTATCCTCATAAAAAGTTTGTGAAGACACCTGTGTCGATCTGTAGCTCTTGCACAATTAGCCTCACGGAGACCTCTTACCTAGAAACATCTTTTCACAAGCACTTATGAAAGATATCTTCGGTTATGCCTCAAATGCACACAAACCAACTCTCTCATGCTCTCTCTCTCTCTTTCTCTCTCTCCCTCTCTCTTACACACACACAAACACACCTGGTCAAAACTGGTCAATACATTAGTAAGTTGAAATGTTTGCTTGATTTGAAATATTTGCTTTTAATTTTTTATCATTTATCCTCTATTCATGTTGTCTAGACATGAACAGATTGAAAGCAAAAAAGTCAAAAATATTAAATGCATATGGAACTGAGAAGAAGCAAAAGATTTCATATTTTAAAATGTCAATCTAATTTTCAAGAGGATGTAAATTCATGATGCTTACAAATTGATAATTTTGGAGGCTGGTTTTTTTTTTTTTTCAACTCAACAGAATTCTGTATTAGCCCACCTTACACTTTAATTCTCCCCCATTCCATTCACACTTGCCTATTTGCCTTCCTATAAACAGTATTCACATCAAACACACAGGCCCTATTTTCCTGTGATTTCCCACTTGTATTAAAAGACTGGGTAATAAGTATAACTTACGTATTTGGTGGTGTTTCCTTAACCACAACTGTACTAGCTTATCTCCTGCATTAACTTTTGAGATCTAAATTTCCACTTAGTTATTTTTGAACTTATTCCATGGATAAAAGAACTAAATAAAAACACTTTTGTTATGGGCACACGACCTTCTATGATTAAAGAAATAAAAATAAATTAGCTTCTAGAAAGATCGTCAAATATGTGCTTTTGTATTAAGACCCTGAGGAACGTTAATCATTTCACAAAACCTCCCAGCAATAACCATAAAATCCCTTTGGCCTCTATTTCAAGTGCCTTTATAACATAAAGTCCTGAGTTTTCAAATAGCACTTAGTCTGCCAATAGGTTTTCTCAGAGCTGGTGTTAGTGTTTGTCAACTTTTCAAAGAAACTGCGATTGCACCATCCTGTTAGAATCACAGGTCTCTCTGCTGTAATACATGAAGGTCACATTACGCATTTGCAGAAGTAATCAGGAAATAATACATCTCTTCTTATGCATATTACCAGACAAACTGAGAAGAAAAATAAATAAGTTGAAGATAAATTTTTAAAAACATCTGCACCAATTATTAATCTTCTTTTTACCTTTCAGCATAAATATAAGCAAGGTTCTTGCTTTCATGGGGTTTGTATGCTCACAGGGGAGACAGACAATAAATATCAATGTATGTGTATACATACGTATCTACACAATGTGTGCATGCACACTAGACAGTGTGCAGCCATGCACGCTGTGGAGTACATATGTATGCACATATTGTGTACATACATATGCATACACATATGATATATGCATATGCATAAGTTCATATCATACAAATGCATATCTATCTTTCATATCTCAAGTGCCTTTATAGTATAAAGTCCCGAATTTTCAAATAGTGTTTTGTTTACTAGTAAGTTTTCTCAGAGCCAGTATTAGTTTTTGTTTAGTGCATACATGCACATAACGTATGTATTAGATAGCAGTAAATGATCTACAAAGAAATTTCAAGGGCACAGCAGGAAATGACACGCCTGGTTTTCTCAGAAAGCACATCTCCTGTACTATGTTGAGGGGGAAGTGAGGAATTGTGGGAAAGGAAGAGGCCGACCTTTGATCCTCCTACTTGACCTTCCCTGTTGATCTATGTGGCAGGATGCATATTGGATATTGATGCAACGCTACTCTTTTGCTACATTTTCCTTTTCATTCTGCCTTCGAGAGGAGAAATTGTCGCACCCTTCCTCATAACTGGAGATCCCATAATCTTCACATTTCATGATGCTAATCCTTATTTCTGTCTTTTAAGACAATTTCAACGGCAGACTGGAGGAAAGTGAATCAGATACTACTGGCTAGCTGCTGCCTTAATCTTTGTAATATTCTGAGCAAAACCATTCTAGTGAATGACAAACTAAGAAGATGACATACATTTAGTTTGAAAACAAACATACACTATTGTGAATCATATTCAATACACAATTGTGTTGTACACAAACGGAACAAATATATGATTAAATTTTTTTTAGTCTACTGCAATCTGTGATACTTTTACTTAATCAGCGAAAATATAGACACAATGGTTCTGTTTTTCAACTTTACTATGGCACAAAAGTGACAGGCATTCAGCAGATTGTACTTCAGAATTTGAATGTGGACTTTCTCCTGGGCTATGGATATATGGTGCCATCCTCCCCTCTCCTGTGGTAGAGGGCAGGGGCAGTGAGCCAGAGCTCCCAGTTAGTCATGTGATAACAAGGGTAAACAACAGATATAGTTACAACTGTTCTGTATCCATACAATGGCTCTGTTTTTTACATTCAGTCCAGCATTCAATAAATCGCATGAGATATTGAACAGTTCATTATAAGACAGGCTTGTGTGAGATGATTTTGTCCAATGATTACATTGTCCAGTAGGCTAATGTAAGTGTTCTAAACATGGTTAAGGTAGGCTAGGCTAAGCTATGGCATTCAATAGGTTAGGTTTATTAAATGCATTTTTGACTTCTGATATTTTCAATTTACAATGAGTTTATGGGAACACAATCTCGTTTTAAGTTGAAGAAGATCTGTACTTCTGGTCTCAGTAGAGAAGAAGTCTCGTTCTGGAATAGTAAGCACTATTTATCTCTTTACCACTTAATACTGGCTCTTATCAAAAGAAAGAAACTGTTACTATTCTACTTTCTTTTCCCCATATCTATTTACTTATTTTTAAAAAGTGTTGTTTTTTTTTAAAGTTAACTCTACCCCCCAATGTAGGGCTTGAACTCATGACCCCAAGATCAAGAGTCACATACTCTACTGACTGAGCCAGCCAGCCACCCCCTTTCCCCATATTTAAATTCACATTAGGAAGAACCACTTAATCTTAAGCCAAATCATCTTCAGTGCCTCATTTTATGCTGCTGTAGGTTTCAGTAGAGCCATAGAAATTCTCCCACTGCTGATAACCCAAATGACTGTATTTCTGGATTGCCAACTGCCTACGGAAGTCTTCACTATCTTCTCCCACAGGTATACCTTCCATTCTATGTGACTAAAATCTATTATTGTTTCCCTCCAACACCACTCCTTCTGTTCATTCCTTTTCAGTGAATGGGACCAGCATTTATCAAGTTTTCCAAGCCAGAAAACTATTGCCATCCTGGAATCCTTCCCCTTTCTTGCCTCACTGATCAGTACACAAGACCTATTGCTTCTAGCCCCTCAAGTCACATCACACATTCTCCCTCACCACTCAGACATTTAGGCAGCACTGTTAGATTTTTCACCTAATACGCATCCCTTTGCCCCCTTGATCTTTCCAATAAAACCATGATTTTGTTCAGGTTAAAGGTCATGTGCTTCAAGAAAGGCCAGGTCCCTCCTGGGCTCTAAGATGTGAGTCTTGGTTTACCTAAACCAGTACTATATAATAGGATTTCCTGCAATGATGGACATGACTTACAGTGTGCAATATTCAACATGGTAGCCACTGACCAGGTGTGACTATAAAGCACTTGAATTGTGCCTAAAGCCAATGATGTACTGATTTTTTTAGTTGTATTTAATTGTATTAGATTTAAATTTAAATAGCCACATGTAACTAATGGCTACTTTATTAGACAGCCTAGATACCAATCAGGATATTTCCTTAACCCTCACCAGTGATTTGTGCATGAATAGATATTTGACAGAATCATGGCTAGCGATGAGAAAGAATCTGAAAGAGGACTTCTACAAATGTCTCCTTTGAAAGAAAGAAAGAAAGAAAGAAAGAAAGAAAGAAAGAAAGAAAGAAAGAAAGAAAGAAGAGAAAAGAAGAGGAAGGAAGAGAAAAAGAAAAAGGAAGGAAGGAAGGAAGAAAAAGGGGGAGGGAGGGACGGAGCAAGGGAGGGAGAAAAGGAGGGAGGGAGGGAGGGAAGGAGGGAGGGAGGAAGGAAGGGACATTTTTCTGCCCTTTGGATATTGTGTGATGATATGATACTTAGAGCTGTTATAGCTATCTGACCCACGAGGGGACAAGGCTCAGAAAAAATGCCTACATAATGAAGAAAGTCTAATAAGAAATATGGAAATAATCTGAGTGCTCAATCACATCTAAAAGCTTAGGAAGTGGGTGAACTTCTATCCAATAAGGTTTTCTTAACCTGAATTCCATGTAAAAAGAGAATCCATGGATGGCTTCATGAGATTCATGGATTTTAGCATAAAGCTTAGCTCTTAATAAGTGATGAGCAAATGATCATTATTATGCTCTAAACTGCTCTTTACTACAAGTTCTGGTACGTGCAAGGCAGAAGAATGTTATCAGGGAGTTGCCAGATACCAAGCTGAGAGTTTCTTCATCAATCCAGTATCTTCTAGGGAACACAAATATTTCTCAGAATTTACAAACTAAATACTCTTCACTCACGGCTATTCCACTTCCGTTCTTGTCCTCGAATTTTCCTTTTGTTGTTTAATTTCTAAGATCAACTTTTTGCTACTTTAACATCTTGGATCACTATGGTAGATGATATTATTTGTTCACAATGATTTGTTTCATCCCTGACTTAATCATGCTTCCTTTTACTTGGAATATGCTTGGCTACCTCACCGGCTTTGGGCTTGGTCACGTGACTTTGGTCAATAGACTATGAATGGATGAGACACCACTTTCAAACAGAAACTTTAAATTTACCTTTGTGGTGCAGCTTTACCTTCTAGAGCTTCTGTCCTCTGCTGTAAAAAAAAAAAAAAAAAAGAATGACCCAGATACTCGTTGTCCCTTCACTCTGAGTTCCAGAATAAAAGTGGAACCAAACCCACTCAGTCAAGTCCAGCCAAGCCTGCCAAGGCCAGTGGAACCCAGCTGAGTCCAGCAGTGTCATAGCTGACCCAAGGCTTTCATGAAACTTGAGTGACAAATAAATGTTGTTATAAACCACTAAGATTTTGGAATTGTTTGTTACTACAGCAAAAACAGTTACGATGGTCTATTTTTTTAAATCTGCTAATATAATTAGATAATTTGCTATGCTTCATTCAAGCCATTTTCCTCATATAAACTTCACACATAATTTGGGTTGGTTAGCAGTATACCCATTCTTTTCAAGTAGGCCTGATACAGGTCTTTTTTTTTTTTTTTTTTAAACAATCCAGTGTTTAAGGAGATGAGTTTGCTTTATAAGCCTTTGAGACAATGTTAAATTCCAGGCATATAATATTTGAGGTATTTAACTCAATCAAGATAAAACAATCACATTACATTCTTAGGATATATATCTTCTACCAACTTCCTCCAAATAAGCACCTTCTAATGCCTAGCAAACCTTTCTCTGAGACTGGTCCTTAATCCTTCAGACCTTGAGATCAGTCATCTCCCCCCTAAACCTTCTTAATTTCTCTCTAGGAAATCATGAAATTGACCATATGAACATTTTCCGCTTCCTTATCTTCCTTAACCCGCAGAGAGAAGTAATATCTTTGAAGTGTTCACAAAGATTGAAGTATTTCAGTAAGGTGAGAGCTCTGCCAAAGCCACCCATCAAAATACCCATGAAACACAAACCTCCCTATAATTAGTCCTCAGAAATAATAAATTGTCACCACGCCAGCCTTTACAGTCTCCGGCTGCACTGACCTGAAACACTGCCTGTCCCCTGTGACTGCCAATCAAAGTGAGACAGGGCTGTCAGAGAGCTGAGCCAATTCAGCAAGTGTGGAAACAGGACCAGCAGCTACTGAACATTTAGTCAAAAAAATGCTCTAGGAGAGAGATCAAAATGTGGCAAAAGTTAGCCTCCAACCAAGAGAAATGGCAACTTTTAGACCCACACTGGTGTGAAAGTGCCACTTAAGAATGGGGGAAGCTAGTTAGAGAAACTACTCTGAGGGGCCTAAGCACTGTGTTTCTTCCCTGGGGTTCCCTCAAATTCACTTTCATCTTCCATTATACAACTTCCCTGGGAATGCTAGTGAATGACAGAAGAACTGAAGCTCAGCCGTAAGCAAAGCCCTCCCAGGGCCTACGACCTGGTCTCAGAATTTGTCATTAATTCAGTTGGGACAATCTGAAGTGCATATGAACATTATTAAATACATATTCCTTCACTGTGGTCATTATGATAATTTTAAATGGAGAGATGTTAATAGCAGGGATCTTCAGGGTTGAATATCCTAACGATTCTTTTGAGGAACGGAAATAAGATTTAAAAGAAATTAGATCTAAAACTGGCACTCCTGAAGATATGTTTAATTTTGAACTTGACTTATTTTGCAACCTAAGGCTAGTGACAAAACTTTTCACTCTCTGTAAGGGAGCTATAAAATTTTGATGAGATGCTACTTGATGGAAATTTACCTAATTTTTGCCTTTAAATTTTCCAGCTATTCAGCAATTAACCCTACTAATGTCCAGCCCCCATCCCTAGTCTCAGACTTAAAACCCGCCCCCCCCCACATACAAGTTCAGTCCTATCTTGTTTCCAAAACACAACAGACATATATCAAGACTATCCACACCGCAGTCTAGAAAGAATGGACCTTAGTCACCCACATAGACTCAGTGAGCCTGTTTAATTTATGTTTATATATGTCTCCCTCAGCCTTTTTCCTGACAAGCAGACACGATAATCCTAAGAACAACTCTATCCCCCACTTTTTAAGTTAATTCATTAGGTCAATGCTTCTGACCAGCTTTATTTATTTCAGAGAGAGGGCACAAGTGCATGAGCAAGGGGGGGAGGGAAGAGAAAGGGAAATGCAGACTCCCCACTGAGCAGGGAGCCCAACATGGGTCTCAATCCCAGGACCCTGAGATCATGACCAAGCCAAAGGTAGATGCTTAACCAACTGAGCCACCCAGGTGCCCCAATGCTTGGGTATTTTTTAAAAATAAAAACAAAATGTGGGGCGCCTGGGTAGTGCAGTCATTAAGCATCTGCCTTCGGCTCAGGGCGTGATCCCAGCGTTCCTGGATCGAGTCCCACATCAGGCTCCTCCGCTGGGGGCCTGCTTCTTCCTCTCGCACTCCCCCTGCTTGTGTTCCCTCTCTCGCTGGCTGTCTCTCTGTCACATAAATAAATAAAAAATAATCTTTAAAAAAAAATAAAAATAAGAACAAAATGTTACTTTTATAAGCTATGTTTTCTATGACATCTAAAGTCACCAAATGAAGTATTAGAAAAAAAACTATTTGCACATTAGAATATGTGTCTACTAAAAAGCAATAACATTCACATACTTTATTACTTTGTCATTCATCATCCTCAACATCAGACAAGGGAATTGCAGTTACTGCTCAGTATCAAACTAATAGAAAGTTTGATCACAGAAAAAAATTACACCTAAATTAAAAATGACAAAACTAATTTGATTCTAGCTTCTAGTAAAATAAACAAATACATGTATGAAGAAAGCCTTTCTCTCAGGCAGCAATTTTGTTCTCTATATTCTAAATTCTTTCCTGAAGTAAATAGTTAGGGTCGACTCACCAATCAGTAAAAGGCAGCCCTAAGAAAAAAATGATTACAGAACTGTTATTTTAGTTTTAATATAGTTATTTCAACAACTTCTTGCCAGAAACCTAATAATTCCTTATAATGACATGAAAATCTCTTGGTTGATCGACAGATATGTCCTTTTTGGTCCAGTGGGTTGTTAATAATGATTTTTCTTGCACAGTACAAAACAAAACAAAAATCCCTCTAACTGAACATGAACAAAGAATATTTATCTTTGCCTATAAAGAGAAGTCTTAAAAGAAAATCATCCCCAGATTGTGCAATTTTGAAGATCAACAAAATGTCATCAGGTATGTGGTTTCTGCCAATTATTCCGCTGAATTCAGCATGTGAGCTGCTATGGTCGGAGGATGGCTACCACACAGCCATGTCCAGTGGAAAGAGGAGGAAAGGTTACAGGCCATGCCTCATCCAGTCCCCGGTGGAGGGAAGGACGCAATCAGAATTAGTTTATTCTTATAAGGTGACTCTGCCTGGGGCTGTGTGACTGCTGCCCCACCTTCTACCCCACCATCCCACGCAACTCCAACTGAGGCCAGCGCATAATTAAACAAGACAAGGCGTGTGTTGGAAAGGAAGAAGCTGTGAGTTGTTGCAGGGAAGGCAAGCAGTGGTGTCTGCTGCATGTACCAACATTATGCTGCCCCTTGGATCCCCAGCAGCCTGCACGGGAACACAACACACTGCCCCCAGTAGTTTGTCTTCTAGACTATGAAAGTTCTCTTTTCTGAAGGTATGATCTGAATCAGGCTCTAGAAAGGACTGTGCTGGGGATACAAAGAGACCATACAGCATTCACTTATTTACGCAACAATCATTTAGTTTTGTTTTGGAAGGCTTTGTAATAATGCCAGGGTCTTTGGCTTCAGACAGCTTATAGACTAATGGGGAGGACAGGCATGGAAATGACTAATAGTTGTTTTTATCATAATAAATCACTGATAAAACAATAATAAATAATCTATGATTATATAGTGTTCTCAGTATGCCAGTTACTATTCTAAGTACTTGACATGTAATACATTTGATCTTTACAATAACCCAATTAGGTAGATATAAGTAGATACTTTTATCTCCATTTTACAGAGAAGAAAAAAGAGACCTGGAAAGGTTTATAACTGCTTGATCAAAGTGGCATAATAATTTGCCCAGGATATATCATTTGTAAGTGAAACAGTTAGGTTCTGAACCCCAGTGGTTTGGCTCCAAAGTTCATCTTGTTATCTATGATAGTGCAATGTCTCTCTGTGTGTAACAAGGTGTATGTACAAATAACTGTAGAATACGAGGCAGCGAGGAACTGGAACATGTGAAGTGGAACAGAAGAGGCAATGTGCAG
This sequence comes from Ailuropoda melanoleuca, assembly GCF_002007445.2. Classification (NCBI taxonomy): domain Eukaryota; kingdom Metazoa; phylum Chordata; class Mammalia; order Carnivora; family Ursidae; genus Ailuropoda; species Ailuropoda melanoleuca. The sequence goes on from NC_048218.1 coordinate 30,053,272, forward strand.
CTTATGTCCGCATTCCTGAAATGTGGAAATAGGATTCTTCATCCAAAAAGCCATATACGTAGGAATTACTTTAAAAACATATGATCAGACCTCTCCAGTCACATTACAGTCACTCTTCTCCTGGGTCTCGGCACTTGTACAAGCCCCACTAGGATGATACACCAGGTTACTACCCTCTTAATATTCACAGATTCTCTCCTTCTTCTTCTTGCATTTGGTAAGTCTGTCTCCTTTGAGAGAAGAGCCTCCTTCCCCCTTTTGCTTTTCTGAGACACTCTGGTAATGTTTTCAAATCCCTTCCTTCATATTACTTCCAGGAAAATGATCTGAAAGCTCCTGAAGCCCCAGCAGTTTAGGCACAAACCCAGAAGTCTTCCTGACCACCTCTGCTTCCATGCTGGCTATGTGGCTTCCCCAGAGCAGCGATGCACCAAGCAGTTCTCCTCACTGGAGTTGGGGAAAATACTTGGCGAAATAAAGAGGAAAATAATATAAATCAAAGACACACGGAGTTTATAGATTTTCTTACAGCAATGGGGAGCTATCGCAAGGTTTTAAGCAGATGACTAATATAATTGCATTTGGGTATGGGGAGATAAAGCTAAAGGTAGCAGAGGAAAGATCATCTTAGAAGCAAGGAGACCACCAGTGAGGAAGCTCTTCTAATAATCCAGGTCAGAAGCAGATCATATACTATTAGTGGCTATACTATTAGAAAGCAATGGTGCAAGAGAGATATTCAAGGAACATGATACTGACTTTCAAAGAGCTACAATTTATTTGGGAAGATGGTAATAAAAATAACTAGATTTATTGAGCTCTTATTACACGCCAGGTTCTAAGTGCTTTACATCAAATAATTTTAAACATCTCATTAGTGATTTTTACATTGATTATATGTTGAAATGTTAATATTTTGGATGTATTGAGTTAAACTATACTACCGAAATTAATTTTACTGTTTCTCTTTTATTTTTAGTGTAGCTTCTAGCCGAGGTGGCTTGCATCTGTGGCTTTCACTTTTGTTTCTACCGAACTGTACTGATCTGAAATATACAGCCCCATTCTTCTCCTACAGTTCCTCTCTTCTTGGATTCGTTCCCCTGACAACAAGGGAGCTTTTTAATTCTGTGAAGAAACAAAATAAAAAACATGCCCTCAATTGTTCCTCTCCCATTAAGCAATTGCCCCACTTCTTTTTATTTATTGCCCAATTATTGAATAAGGAAGATAAGAGAATGTTTTACTTTTATTGAGTCTTCTATGTAACATTACTGGGGCTAGACGCTCCATTTGTTGCCTCTCATTCTTACAACAACTACAGAAGTTCTGGTAATCATCCCAATGTTCCATTTACATTGAACAAACTGAGGTTCTGAGAAATTAATGATTTTAAACAGGGTCTGACAGAAAATAGGTATTTATAAAGTGATGTTGCCACAATTCCTTTTGATTTCAAACCCACCCAAAGCCTGCCAGATCCATGATGCTACTTCTTGGAGGGAAAAAAAAAATCTATTTCCTGCTCTCTTAATTTTTTGTAACTTATTCACTTATTTAAGTGCGAATTTTGCCTTCCATTCACTATTTTAATAACATAAATTCTTAGTTCTCATATCACTTAGGATGCTACACTTTCCCAGAATTGATCACACCCCTCACTGTTTCTCCTTCTTTAACTCCAGAACATTCCTATCCTTTATAAGGGCAGTTATTGTCTTGCCACCTAAGTAACTATATGCTCTTCTTTTTTATTAAGACATTGATTACATTGTACTTTAATTTGTTTAGCTGTACTCCTTAACATTGACCTGTTTCTTGAAATGCATTGTATTTATCTTGTTCGTATCCTAGAGTTTCTTAAAGTACCTGAAAACATAGTAAGCATTTGATAGATGATAGTTGAATTGAAATGAAAGGACATTCATATTCAATTAACAGTACCTATGACCTTCCAAAATATGACGAGAAAGGATGAATCAAAAATATTCCATAGTTTTAAGTCTGCGTTATTAGGAGAATGGCAGAGACTTTAACAGGCAGGGAAGACGAGGGGAAAGTTTTTCAAGACAGAAGATAATATTTGGTCTTGAATGCATTTCATCTAAGGTGATGACGAGATGTATAAGTGAGCATAAAAGTCTGCCACAGTCTGGATTCAGAAGTTCTGGTAACATACATATTTGGATGGGTATCAAGGCACAAGAAGCCAAGAGCAATAGCTAAAAAATTCTGAGTGTGCCTATAATAAGCCTGGGTCTAAATAAGAACATCACTGGTTGTATTTCATGCCATGTTCACAGAAACTCCATGATAGGTGTTACTGTTCTCATTTTACAGAGGAAAAGAATTTAACATAAGTTATCCAAGGCCACACAACTAATAAGTGACAGAGCCAGGATTTAAATCCAGTTTCATGTCTCCTGGGCTGGCCCAATTCCCTACAGAGTGTAAGACCTGAAACAGAATTAAGAAACACGGGCTTGATCAACCCATTAGTGTGCTACCTTTTTTTGAACACTTTTGTTTATTTGAAGAATGAAAGAATAGAAACAAAATTTCTCATTGCTGTTCAGTTCTAACAGTTGCTGGAAGTAACCTCTTAATCATTTTCCTGAATATCCTTCTGAAGGTTTAGCGACATATTTTTTTCTTATTTATTTGAAACTGAATTGAAACGTTTACTATGCCATACATGTACGTGTGCCTCATTGTTCCCAGTGAATACATACTATATATGTGTGTGTGTGTGCATGTGTGTGTGTGTAAAACTTTATGTAACTTTTATAAATGACACTTTCCAACGGCATGCTATCATAATTAATACCATATAATCAGTCATTCATGTACATAAATCTTCACACACTTTGCATCTATAAGAAAAATTCTTAGAAGTTGCATTTCTAGGCCATATGATGTGAATTTAAAATTTTGGCAGATACTGGCAATTTATCTCCCCCCTAAAACATGCATCAGTATATGTTGCCAGCAGGAGTGGATGAAAATGCCCATTTCTGTAGGAATACTTTCAATAATCCAATTTATACTTAGACGACCATCTTGAGGATAATTGTATGCAGGACCTCTCCTAGGTAAATTTTTTTGGAGAGGCCTCTATATAAAAGAAAAATTGAGTCATAAAAAATCAGCATGCCATCCCCATTATGACAGCCTAATCATGTGCTATTCTGGAGAGAAATATCTTGCAAGCCAATAGGACCGATCTGCTCACTAGACCACTCTTCTTGAACTAGGTAGGGCCAAGCTACCGGGCCCTGGATAATCCCTAGAGGCTCAACTCCTAGAACTCCTCTAGAAGGCATTTGATAGCCATGAAGGGTAAAGTATCCCAAAAGCGATATACAGGGACAAATGCCCACACAAGTCCTTGTCCCAGCTCAGGATACTTTGGCCGGAAAGCATTGTTGCCCTCCAGCTGGCCCACTTTCTGGAAGGAGACTTACAAAATTTTAAGGAAGCCTTCTAAAATGTTAAGTCTGCTGAGGAGTAGGGTGGGTCAGTGTCCCCCTTACCCCAAATCTTGCTGGGATCAAAGGACGTTACTGACTATGACACCTAAAAATGAGGACATGGAAATAAATTAATTCTTTGGGGGGAAATGTTAAAATAAACACTCCAAATAAAAAAGGTGGTTAAGAGAAATGTTTACAGCTAGGTGAAACCATCTGATAGACAACTATTGTTTGATATGCTAAAGGTACAGCCATCTAAACAAATGATGTAATACAGAGAAAAAACTGATGGCTGCCAGAGGGGAGGGAGTGGTGGGATGGGTGTAAAGGGTGAAGGGGAGTGGGAGAGATAGGATTCCAGTTATGGTATGTGTAAGTCATGGGAATAAAAGGCATAGCATAAGGAATATAGTCAATGATACTGTACGGTGACAGATGGGAGCTACATTCGTGGTGAGCGCAGCATAATGTACAGACTTGTTGAATCACTATGTTGTACACCTAAAAGTAACGCATGTCAACTATACTCAAACAAAATTTTTTGAAAAGAAACAAATAAAAAAAAAAACAATAAAGAAGCAATCTAAAGCCCTCTCTACTTCTTTTTAGAAAACATACACATTTCAAAAACTCCTTCTCAGAAATAATTCTGACTGCTTACCTTACCATTTGTGAGAAGAATGGCAAGAAATTTTGATCTAACAGAGAGGGTGGAAAAGTATCATGGAAGTTTGACTTGACAGGGATAAAGCCTTTATTATCATCGGGTATATTATACTTAACAATTGTCTATTTTATACCCAGGTAGCATTGAAAGTTATGAAATACACTACATTCAAACTGACCTTTCTCTTGCTCAGACTCCCATGACTGAGGGCTACGGCTCATTCAGGTAGGACATGAGCACAGATATAGGTCCTCTCTGAAGTCTTCCTTTTCCCCCATTCTGTTACCCAGCCTGAGAAAATATATTGAGAATGAGATTATATATCAATAATAACAGTGTGACGGTTAATTTTATATGTCAACTTGTCTGGGCCATGGTTCTCAGATATTTGGTCACACATTTCTCTGAATGCTTCTCTGAAGGAGTGTTTAAGAGAAAATTGACATTGAAATTGGTGAACTTGGAGTAAATCAGATTATCCTCTGTTTCAGTCATTTCAGGGAGTTATAACAGAATACCACAGACTAGGTGGCTTAAAACCAACAGAAATCTATTTCTCACAATTTTGGAGGCTAGAAGTCCAAGATCAGCTGCCAAGATGGTGGGGTTCTTGTGAAGGCCCTCTTCTGGGTTGTGGACTGCCAACTTCTCGTATCCTCTCACATGGTAGACAGCAGAGTGTTCTCAAGCCTCTTCTTAGAAGGGCACTGTTCCCATTGATAGGGGCTCCACCCTTGTGACCTAATCACCTCTCAAAGGCCCCACTTCCTAATACCACCCCATTAGGGATTAGGATTTCCACATATGAATTTTGGGAGGACACAAATATTCAGAGCGTTGTACTCTCCATAATGTGTGGAGGAAAGACCTCATACAAACAGTTGAAGGCCTTAATAGAACAAAGACTCGCCTTCCCTGAGCAGAAAAGAATTCTGCCAGTAGGCTGCGTTTGCATTTGAACAGCAACTCTTCCCTGGGTCTCCAGTCTGCCAACTTACCCTGCAGACTGGACTTACCAAGCCTTCCCAACCCTGTGAACTAATTCCTCAAAATAAATCTATATACATATGCACATCCTATGGGTTCTGTTTCTGTGAAAAAAGCTAACTACTACAATCCTAATATTTATTGAGCATCTATTATGTGACCAGTACTTTTCCAAACATTTTACGAGTATTGTCAAAGTTAATCCTCACAACACCTAAGAGGTGGTTAGTTAAATAGCGGTCAATGGTGGCTCCACTTTACAGAAAAGGAAAAGGAGATATTCCCAGATTAATTGGCCAGAATTGTACTGTTTGCAGTAAATTTGATAGGTTAACTCAGGCAGTTTGATATTAGAGCCCATATGCATAATGACTGTTCATCCCTTGCCAAAGCACATTATCAAATTTCTCAAAAAAAAAAAAAAAAAAAAAAAAAAGGACACTGGTCAAGTAGAGCGATTTTCTCATTGCACTAACAAAATGCCAACTTGGGAAAATATATATTTATGTTGTTAATTAAGTAATAGGAAAAGGATGTTTTGTACTAAGACGGCAATCAGCCCCATTCAAGGCTTTAAAGTTCAGAGCCTGAATGGAGCTGATTGCAGGCAAGACTCAACACTCATCAGACAATCAAATCACTCCATTTTTCCTTGACATTTTCTTATTTAACTGAACTATAAGTGACATCTTCAGGGCAAATGATATTTCAAATTATTACTTTTTTCTCCTAGTTATGCCTGGTTGAATCATTGTTGCAGGCCAGCAAATGGGTCTCTACAACCTTGAAAAAGTAAATGACCTTATTGTAAGCTTTGACCTTGCTTGCAGCATCTTCCCTGTTGATTTGTTAGCTCTGAGCGTGGTATATTGTTTCAGTTGGACAAGGTCTTTGAAGCTCCACTTTTTGCCACCCCTCCTTCCCTAATGATTTCAAGCTGTTCAAAGAACTGCTTTGAAACACAGGCAGGAGCCGAATGTTTAATAGTAAGGCTGATTTAAAACAAGCCTCAAATAATGCTTGCTTTTAGGCATCCGGGGGGTGAAGGGGGTGGATTGTGAATAAATGGACAGTACATGCTCCAAAATGTCCCTTTTGCTTGATCACTTAGAGATGCGTTTGTGTTTCATTATGTATAGCAAAAAAAAAAACCCAAAAAACAAAAACATAGGCTTCTGGAATTTATAACAAAGCAATAATGTAATACTTGCTTTGCTAGGATTTAAAAGCAATGCACATGAGATTTTATAATATGCAAACAATTTCAGAGCAACTGTGATGCCAGCAAAAGAATGAAATCATTTCTTTATATTGATTTTTCTTTCAATGCAGGGAAGCCTAGAAGACTATATATTTGTTTCTTTAAAAGATACAATGAAATCAGAATTTAATTTGTGTAGATAGTCCCAAACAAATTGAGGCAATAGGGAAATCTCTGTTGTATTACTTTTACTAAACACTTACTAAATAACAACTATGTCTAACAAATGCCTTCAAAACATATATACCATTGCCTAGATTTTGTTTATTAAAACCTATCAGTTAGGTTTATATGTTCTAGAAAGATGGCATTTCTATCAGTTCTACAATCTCGATACTATTTCTTATGCATTTATCTGTAGCAGTATATAACACAGTGGGCTCTTGATAATTACTTCTTGAATGAAGGCTGTTAGACAATATCTAGAAAATACCTTTTTTCTTAAGCCACAGGAAAACAGAAGGCTTTCATCCTAGAGACATAATTGGAATATTATACCTAGAAGCAGAAAATAGAAAGGAATATTTTTTAAATAGCTAATGTTCAGCATTAATCCCTAAATGATGTGTCTAGGATTGGTAAGAACTGCTTCCCCTTAGGACCACAAGTTCAGTGTAGAGAAAGGCAGATTAGAATTACAGTGGCTAAATTGCCATAGAAATTTAGAAATTCTCTTTCCATGAGAAAGAGAAGTAAAAGATGGAAAGAAGACATGAGAAGGAACAAGAAGGCAGGAGTTAATGGAGACGCACACGCTGCCCGCAATGGTAGCACATAGATGGTACATCAGTTTCCTGCTGCTGCTGCAAGAAATTACTCTAAACTTAGTGGCTTAAAACACAACAAAATTTATTATCTTACGGTTCTGTAGATGAGCAATCTTAAATGGATATTACTAAGCTCAAGTCAAGATGCCAATAAGGCTGCATTCCTTCTGGAGACTCCAGGGGAGAATCTGTTTGCTTTTTTTCAGCTTTTAGAAGCTGTCCATGTTTTTGGCACATGGTCCCACTTTATCTTCAAAGCCATTAATGGCTGGGGGTTTATTACATAAGAAATAAATATCAAATAATACCTCATGATTGGAAGGACTCTCAAAGATCATCTGGTAGTAGCTGAAGTTATTTTGCCAGAGAAAGAAGAAAAGGGATTTGGGCACATGGTTATCTCTATCTGTTATACTATAGTTTATTTTCTGTCCCTCCCCAGCAGAATGTAATCTTCATGAGAGGTCTGGCACATACTAAGTGTGCACTAAAGAGTTTTAGCGTGAGTGACTTAATAATGAAAAGCTTTTTTTTTTTTTTTTGATCATAAAATAAATAGATGATGCGTAGATGTCTCCAGGTAGCCAGCTTCTCCACCATATCGTGAGTGCTTGTCTGCGGTAGGAAAAAAGAGACCAAGGGACCAAGAGAAGCCAGATGAAGAGATGCAGAAAAAAAAGATAGCCTGTTTGGGCCTTGGATCTAAGCTTGTCTGAAGTCAGACAATTTCTCGACTACCAAATTAAATGTATTAGTAAGCCTATTTCATGCCTGAGTCCATTGATTTGAGTTTCTATCTTCTACAACAGAAAGAGTCCTGGTAATTCATCCACCATTGCCCTATCAAGTTTCTTTTCCTCTCCTGAAATTAACACCAGTTTTCTGTTTCACTACATTATGAATACAGGGATCCTTGCTGATTACAAGTAAATCCAGCTTTTTCCTCCTGAGCACAATGGACTGGAAATTTGAACAAAAATTAAATACAAGAAAAAGAAAAGGGAACGTCTTTACCATTTTATCTTTGCAGGCTTTGTTGAATGCCCTGAACATATAGGAATGTGTTAATTGGCATGGCTGCTACCACAATATATAATGTGATTTAAAAGGAGACAGGGAAAAACCTGGATGGGATCCAGGTTCAAATTTCAGAAGAGGGACTGCTTGGAATTAAATCTCCAAGACTAAGTGTCTTTTAGACTTCAATTCTGTTTTCTGGTAAAAACGACTTGAACGTTTTCAGACCCTATTTGGTCCTGTCCTAGTTGTGACAATGGAAAAAAAAAAAAGGAAAGAAAGAGAGAAAAGAAAAGAAACCAGATTAAATGCTATTCCTGATAATGGTGTCCAATAAACTCTATACACTCTGAATCCCTCTGTAAATATGTCACACTTCAGTTTTTTTTGTTTTTTCACCAACAGCAAGCACCAAGGAAATAAAACATTGGGAAGAAATGAATATGCTGTACATATCGAAAGATATACTGTATGTATCTGAACAAAAGACTTGTAGTGCACCATTTTATTGAACTCTTATTTCATTTCAAAAGCTGAGAGGAAAAGAGGGCTGCTGCAGATCTCTCCAGTGTGTGGGCTTTAATATTTACTTTAGTCATAAAGAGCGAGAGACGTGCTGAAGACTCACTGGCACAGTGGAAAGTCAGGTTGTCAGTACCAGAAAATGAAATTTTTATTTATAGAAGTTGTAAGCTCTAGAAATGATGTGTATTATTTTTCTGTTTCTGCTGATTTATAGGTTAAATGAATTAGTAGTCACTAAGTTGCAGCTTCATATTTTTTTTCTTAGAATCCAAGATTTTTTAAAAAATGTCTAAAGGGAAAGTTTTTCAAGAGACAAGAGATAAACTGATTAAAATGCTGAAAATTTCCTTAGAAGAAAATGACAGAATCACCAAGAATGTAGACTTGCAGAGACATAGCCCTAATGCTTTGGTTTTCCACATGATGAATAACATTAAATAGTCCTTTTTCACCTGTAACATGTGAAATAAATGTATTTTATTTGTGGAAATGGCATCTGTTTTATGAGTCTCTTGAGTTTAAAACAATGTTCCCAGGTTGCAATGCCTATATTATCTCGATTTTTAAATGGATAATTTGAACTTTAAATTATACAACTTGTTTAAATAAGAGACAAAGCCAAGTCCATGCTTCTGCTTTCTTATTTGAAGTTCTTTTTATTAAACCATTCTGGTTTGATACCTTATTTATACAAAATGAACATCTGAAACCACTTTAAATAACTAATGTTCATGCTGTTGAAAAACACGAGGAAAAAACACCAAGAGAAATTATTTTCATCAGTATTTCAGTTGTTCATTGTAGCATATTTGTTGGTCTCCTCATTTAATATTTTTTAAGAATGGAATTTGAGAATAACAGTTTTTCTCTTTCAGTAATCTTCTTTTTCTTATTATTATGTTCAGTTAGCCACCATATAGTACATCATTAGTTTTTGATGCCGTGTTCAACCATTCATTAGTTGTGTATAACACCCGGTGCTCATCACAACATGTGCCCTCCTTAATACCCATCACCCGGCTACCCCATCCCCCCATCCCCCCATCCCACTCCCTTCTGAAACCCTCAGTTTGTTTCCCAGAGTCCAGAGTCTCTCATGGTTTGTCTCCCTCTCTGATTTCTTCCCAAGTGGGTAAGAGGCTACTGCTATATGCTAGGCACTGTTAAGAGACTGGATATTCAGTGGCGAGTAAGACATTTTTTTTCTTCACAGAGTGCACTGATTAGAGGAGGTCATAATAAAGAAGTAAAAACGCAGATAATATAATTACCAATTATAATAAGCATCATAAAAAAAGGACCTCAAGAATGGGATTAGTGTCCTTATAACAGAGACCCAAGAGAAATCTTTCAACTCCTGCTGCCATGTGAAAATACAAGACTGAACCCAGAAGAGGGCCCTCACCTCACCATGCGGGCATCTTGATCTTGGGCTTCCAGCCTCCAGAAAACTGAGAAATAAATTTCTGTTGTTCATGTGTCCCAGTCTGTGGTATTTTGTTATAGCAGTCTGAACAGATTAAGATACTGGCCTTCTAGGCCATGATGATATGTTTGGATTTTATTCTAAGAGTAAAAAAAAATAAAAGTAGTACAACACTCCCCACCAAAAAAAGTTATCAATAAAAGTAAAATGATATTAAGAAAGGAAATGATAGATAGGACATGCTTCATGATTTAAAAATCACTTTGAGGACATGCATCACAAAAATGTTAATATATGTAACAGAACTGAACTGTACACTTAAAAATTATTAAATGATAAAAAATATTTTGCCTTCTGAAAAATTTGTTTAAAAACAGAAAAGTGTCTGTTCATATCTTCTGCCCATTTTTTGATTTATTTGTTTCCCGTGTATTGAGTTTGAGAAGTTCTTTGTAGATCTTGGATACTAATCTTTTATCTGTAGTGTCATTACTGGGTATTTACCCCAAAGATAAAGACATAGTGAAGAGAAGGGCCATATGCATCCTGATGTTCATACAGCATTGTCCACAATAGCTAAATTGTGTAAGGAGCCGAGATGCCCTTCAACAGATGACTGGATTAAGAAGATGTGGTCCATATATAGAATATTACTCAGCCATCAAAAAGAACGATTTCACAACATTTGCAGCAACATGGACAGGACTGGAGGAGATAATGATAAGTGAAATAAGTCAAGCAGAGAAAGACAATTATCATATGGTTTCACTCATTTATGGAACATATGAAATAGGAAGATCGGTAGGAGAAGAAAGGGAAGAATGAAATGGGGGTAAACAGAAGGGGGAATGAACCATGAGAGACTATGGACTCTGGGAAACAAACTGAGAGCTTTGGTGGGGGGGAATTGGGATAAGCCAGTGATGGGTATTAAGGAGGGCACGTATTGCATGGTGCACTGGGTGTTATATGCAAGTAATGAATCATGGAACATTACATCAAAAACTAGGGATGTACTGTATGGTGACATAACAATAAAAAATTATTGTAAAAAATAAAATAAAAAAAATAAAAAGAACAAATATTGAAAAAAAAATAAAAACAGAAAATACTGCACCATTTTAAAAAAATCACTGTTTTTTTGAGAATAGACTCTGGGAGAGAATGAGTAGAAGCAGAGAGACATGTTATTGCAGTGACCCCGAAGAGAAATAACAGCGAGTTGAATAATTGTGGGAACAATAAGAATGGACAGAAGTGGATGGATTCAGGACCTATGGTGGCTGGGGTGGGTGGGAAGGGGAGGAGAAACGCAACAGGTATTTGATGAATGGATAAGAAATGAAAGATATTTGGCGAATGAATGAAAGGAAAGGGGGAGAATCAAAATAATGCTTTATTCAAAGTATCATTGCCAAAAAGAATAAAAAATGGTGGGATGGTTAGATGACTGTTAGAGATCAAAGAAGACTACAGACACATGATTAGCAGTCATCCAGAATTGAATACTGGATCAAAAAGCAAAAGGAGTGGGATTTCCAGCAATAGTAAGAAGTTGGCAAATTTTCTCCCACGAAAAGCCTATAACTTGACTCAGTTACCAAAACAAGCATTTCTGGATTCTGAAAATCAACCCAAAACATTTGAGAAATATTTATTTATGAAAAAATTCTAAACTTTGAGAAAGAACAGTGGGAGTCTGTGGCTTTCTTGCTTGGGGTTGCTGCCATTCCCTCCTATGACCCCCAACTCAGATGGTGCTGGAGTTCTACCATGGTGGGGATGAGCTGCTGGTGGGGGTGACTTGATTTGTACCAAAGGGGAAAAAATCAAGGAGACTTGTTAGTAAAAGGAGAACACTTAGTAGTAAACAAATGGGAATGGCACATAGCTCTGCAAGCTGAAGGTTTTGGAATTGGTTGAGGTCAGTAGGAGACCAGTGCATAGACTTAAATTTAAGATAGAGATCTGGAAAATGAAAGCACCATGGAGGAGCTGGACAGGCTATCCACACATCCCTGGCTGACTGGAAGACTGTGTGCCTAATACAGAGGAGACCTGAAAAGGCCCAAACTCTCTATACAATCCTGAATAACTGGAAATCTTCACACACATATGGAAAACAGGACAGGGTCTAGAAAACTATGCTCTCCGACCTACACATAGATTCATCGGCAGAAGGTGGAAGGCTAACTGGCTCAAAGTGTTTGAGCTCAACCTCTGACTAACACTAGTTACCTATGCAAATTTGCAGATATAGAGGCTACTCTAGGAATCCAGGCTAAAAAATAAAATTAATGACAACACCAAATGCTGGCAAGGATGAAAAGCAACAGGAACTTTCATTGATTGCTGGTGGGAATGCAAAATGGCACAGCCACTTTGGAAGACAATGTAATAGCTTCTTACAAAACTAAACATACTCTTACCATACAATCCAGCAATCATGTTCCTTGGTATTTACCCAAAGGAGCTGAAAACTTATGTTTACACAAAAACCTACACAATGAATGTTTATAGCTGCTTTATTCATAACTGCCAAAACTTAGAAGTCACCAACATGTCCTTCAGTAGGTGAATGGTTAAATAATCTGTGGTCCATCTGGATGATGAAATATATTCAGTGCTAAAAAGAAATGAGCTGTCAAGTCTTAAAAAAAAATAGAGGAAACTTAAACTCATATTACTAAGTAAAAGAGGTCAATCTAAAAAGATTACCTACTGTATGATTTCAACTATCTAACATTCTGGAAAAGCCAAAATTATGGAGACAATGAAAGGATTAGAGATTGCAGGGGTTGAGGGGAAGAGGAGAGATGAATAGATGGAGCACAGAGGACTTTTAGGACAGTGGAAATACTTTATATGATATTACAATGATGGATATATATCATTATAATTTGTCCAAACCCACAGAATGCACATCAAGAGTGAACCATAACGTAAACTTTGTTATTTAACCATAATATAAACTTATTATTTGAAGTCATTTTAGTAAGAGAAATATAAGATCTGTACACTGAAATCTACAAAACATGGTTGAGAGAAGTTACTCAAAGTCTGAATAAACGCAGAGACTTTCTATGTTCATGGAGTAGAAGATTCAATATTGGTAAGATGGAAATTCTCATCAAATTAATAAATTTAATGCAATCTCTATCAAAATCTCAACAAATGTCTTTCATAAAAATTTTTGTGAAATGCACACAGTTTTAGGAGAGATAATTTCAAAGAAGAACAAGTGTGAAGGTCAAATACAACCCACTTTCGAAACTTACTATAATGCTATACCAATCAAGACTGTGTGATACTGGCATAAAGACAGACATATAGATCAGTAGAACAGAATTTAGAGACTAGGACAAACACATTTGTGGTCGATTGATTTCAACAGAGGGCAATGAAATGCAGAAAGGACTATTTAAAAAATTGAATTCTCCTAACATTTTTTTTTGTTTTTCAGATTTGTCCTTTTTCAAAACTATTTAGTATTTATGCATGGTGTGAGATGAATCTAAGGTCATGTTCCCTCCTTAGCCTACACCATGCTTAAGTGTTAATTCAAAGTGTATGATTGGCTTATATGTAAGATGTAAAACTTCAGAACTATTAGAAGAAAATTTAGGTGAATACTTGTGACTTTGTGTTAGGCAGAGATTTCTTAGATATGACACCAAAAGCATGATTTATAAAGGAAAAAATAGAAAAGATGAGCTTCATCAAAATTAAGAAAATAAGCACAAGCCACAGGTTGAAAAAAATATGAAGTCACATATCTGATAAAAGATTTGTATACAAAATACAAAGCACTTTTATCATTTAATAATATTAAAATGTAAAACTCTATTTAAAATGAGCAAAATATCTGAATATACATTTTATCAAAGGATATATATGAATAGCTGATAAACATGAAAAGATGACCAATATAATTAGTCTTTAGGAAGTGAAAATTGAAATCATAATAAGATACCACTAGATATCCACTCAAACTGCTATATTCAGAAGAACAAGAATTCATGAGGATGTGGGGAAATTGGATTTCTAGTGAGACTGTACATTCGGGCAATGGAATATAACCCAGCAATAAAAATGAATAAACTAATGGTTCATGTAACAACAGGGATGTACCTCAAAAGCATTATGCTAAGTGAAAAAAGCCAGACATGAAAGATTGCATAGTTTATGGTTCCATTTATATGAAAGCAAATATATAAAGAAAAGCAAATATATAAAGATTGAAACCAGATTAATGGTTGTCTGGTGCTAGGGTGGGAACAGGGATAGAATGCAAACACATATGACAGAATTTTTTAAGGTGATGGTAATGTTCTAAAACTGGAATATGGGGATGCCTGGGTAGCTCAGCTGGTTAGGCGTCTGCCTTTGGCTCAGGTCATGATCCCAGGGTCCTGCGATGGAGCCGCACATGAGCTCCCTGCTCAGCGGGGAGTCTGCTTCTCCCTCTGCCTCTGCCCCTCCCTATGTTTGTGCTCTTGCCCTCTCGCTCTCACTTTCTCACACTCTCAAATAAATAAAATCTTTTAAATAAATAAATAAATAATGAACACAGTGATGGTTGCAGAACTCTAAAAAAACTAATAGAAGGCATCAAATTGTCTATTTACAATGGATGGTTGTTATGGTATAAAAACTGAACCTTAGTTTTTAAAACAAAGAAAGAGCTACAAAGGACAGCTTGGGATCATTTAAGGAAATTCTGATATGAATTTTACATTAGTTAATATTATCCTATCAATGGTAAAGTTCCTTGCATTTTTGTGGGCAAATATTCTCATTCTTGTTCATAGTATTTACAAGCACAGTGGGATGATTGCAACTGATTTTCAAATGGTTCAGTCAAAACAAAAAGGAATATTAGTAGAAAGTAACTGTTGGAAGTATATATTAACCATTCTGTGTTTATTTTATTATTCTTGGAACAGTTCTGCCGTTTCAAAATTTTTCAAAAAGAAAAAAAGTTGGGAGGTACTTCTAGGTTTGGTTGTTGTTTTTACCTACATTGAGATGGGGAAGAGTGGGGGGTGGCGAGGCTGGGTGTGGAGCAGGGGAGAACAGCATTTTCTTTTGGACAAGTTTCAGAGGCCATGTAACATCCAAATGCTTGGGGATGAAACAGGCAGAAAGGATTTTGAACCCCTGAGTATTAAAGCTTTGATCCTGTGAGAATCACCCAGCCAGAGTATAGATCAACATGACGTGGGAGTTGTGCACTGTGTCAATACCACTGATCGACTGCCTGTGATAAAGACAATGTCTTTTGGGTTAGATAACAGGAAGATTGCTAATGACATTAATTAGAGCCATTTCAGCAGGATGAGTATGATAGGAGCTAGCTCGTGCTTAAGAGTGATGAGTGAATAGGAGGTGAGTCCATGGGCCTACACACCACTTTAGAAAGCCCTTCTCTGAAAAGGAACATAAAAATAATCTGATATCTAAATAATAATAATAATAATCTGGTATCTGAAGGAAGATTGAAAGTGAAGGAGATATGATTTTTATATTTTTTAGTTTGGGGTTTGTTTTTATTTTTTAAGGTTTTATTTATTTATTTGACAGAGAGAGAGACAGCCAGTGAGAGAGGGAACACAAGCAGGGAGAGTGGGAGAGGGAGATGCAGGCTCCCAGCAGAGGAGCCCAATGCGGGGCTTGATCCCAGGATCCTGGGATCACGCCCTGAGCCAAAGGCAGACTCTTAGCGACTGAGCCACCCAGGCGCCCCTGGGGTTTGTTTTTAATGTGAGATACTAGACCATGGTTTTTAAAGGATCACAAGGAGAGAGAAAGAGAGGGAAAGAGAGTGGGGAGGAGAGGAAGAGAGAGAGAGAGAAAATGACTGGAAGAGAATTCGCCTGTTGCTCCCAGTCACTAGTGAGGAAGACGTATCTTTTTTATTCTATGAGTACTTTAATAGCTGTCGAATGTTGTCCAAATACAGTTTCTTTGAACCCCGCCTAAGTTCAGGGCAAGTCTTTGAATACCTCCCAAGATCTTCTGGAAGATGGCGATATTGTAAGAGGAAAATTACCCTATTATTTTTTCCTAAGTTTATCTTTTTCTACATTTAGACTTAACTGGTTTGATACACAGGTCATTCCCCCTCCTTGCACCTACCAGATCGCCTAAATCAAGAACCTGTGTTCGCTTTTGTGACTTGCACACACACAAAATAGCATATGTACAAAAATGCTTTAGGGTTTGCAAGAGACTGCGGAAAAATTGACAATGATACAACATTCAAATAACTTAAAATTGAACGTGACTCTTCTTAATCCTTCTTTATCTTTCTCCTCTGGTCCTCCTTTTTCTGCTCTTATCAGAAAGAAGTGCCACTAATTTTTTATTTTATCCATTTTATCATCTCTTTCCAACCAGTGCTCCCAGGTACTCATTTTCCAATTTGAACTGACTTGTTATGGTGTTTCACTGAACAAAAACAATGTCTTCCATAATCAAGTTATGACATTCTCTATAAAGATAATTTTTTTCAGCCCTCCACCAAAGTTGGTATTCCTTCTTCTAACCACAGCTGGTGTATCAACCCACTCTCATGCAAAGTCACTAATGCCGAATAGATTTGGCCTTGGTAAACCACTGCAGTTTTCTCCATAAGAGCGACTTTTGAAGACTAGCCAAAATCTTCAGTCTACATAAAATGCAGGTGTGTGTTAATAGCTATTATAATAAACTGGAACACCTGTTAAGAAGTCTGTATTCCAACTCTCTCTATAATTCCAAATGCAATTCAGTATCTTCACTTATCCATTAAATAATGCCAGAAAGCATTGTGTGAAAGCCACTATTTTCATGTTTCTAAGCAGAGCTTTCAAAAACTGTGGCTTCCTCCAATTTTGCTTCTATGGAAGGACTTTCAGAACACCAAGCAAGTGGTTTTTGAGGATTTGATAGAGAAAACCGATGGTGGTTTCATATTTGGGGAAATGATCTTTTAGCATTTTCTTTTGCCCTTCTTACTGGTATATCTCCTAAATTTCATTTTTATACAAATTTCAAATTTATACATACAATTAATGTATGTATTGTTTAGCACAAGCATGTTATTAAGTAGAACATTGTTTTGAACTGTTTTGGGTTTCATAGGAAATTCTTTTTGTTTTGGGGTGTTTTGTTTTGTTTTCTTTATTTCATATGAAATATGTGAGTCTTTGGGGAAAGAAAAGAATTCCAATATAAATTATGTATTTTCCATTTTTCTTTGACTGACATTTTGCTTAAAATAGAGAAATTCATATATTTATAAAGGCAGCTTAGTAGGAAACATCAAAAGAAAAACTATTCACAAAGTTTCATGAAGAACATTAACTTTGAAATTTTCCCTAAAGAAAGTTAAACATAAAATTAATGAAAGAGGGACTGTTGGCACCTCAGTCGGTTAAGTAACCAACTCTTGATTTTTGCTCAGGTCATGATCTCAGGATCATGGGATCCAGCCCCGCATCCCCTCACCTCAGCACTCAGTGGGGAGTCTGCTTGAGATTCTCTCCCTCTCCATCTGCCCTTCCACCTGCTTTCTCTCTCTCTCTCTCTCAAATAAATAAATATTTTTTTTAAAGTTGATGAAAGAAATATTCATGAGTAAAAATGTTCTTGTTAGTAGAAAATAAAAGCATGCAACACTCTCATCTCTGCAAATAGAATTAAGCTGCATGTATATGTGTTTAACACATACACATTTCACATTTAAAATAGCTGAATGCCTTTTACCAGAACCAATGGCATATATGGGATGGTTCCCTTAATATATCAGTTCTGTGGCACTAGAGGAACTCACATTAAGAGTTTCTACAGGCTTTGGGGTGTTTTCTCCCCTCCTACAGAATAAGATAGCACATCATTTAACAGCTTTCAGCAAGCTAAAGTTTGAAATATACATCCATTTTAAATTTTGCTCTACCTTAATTGCCATAATTAATTCCAAATATGTATTATTTCAGAACAATCTATTCTTTTTTGTGTCTGTTACACCTTGATAACAAATATACAAAGCTAAAAATTTTTAAATAATGATTTCAAGAGTCCAAAGATAGTCTGAAAGAAAAAACAGGTTGAGAGCAACAAATGTTGAAAAGCTCACTTAAGGGCAAATGAAATTGATGTTCAACATGAGGACAATTTGGCAGTCAACAGGGAAAGGCACGTGTTCTCAAAGATAACCAGGACTGGCTGCAAAATGCCCAGAATGACTAAGCACCATGAGAAACCATCAGTCATCTTTCAGGGCCACTGAAAACAAAATTTAAGATGTCCAACAGGGCAAGCGACTATACTTAAAGGAAACTGAAACCAAAGTACAGCATGAAGTCTGCTAGGCTACTGCTAATGCAAAACATGCCATGTGTTAAGGTGCCCTGGAAGAGAAAAGAATTCAAATATGAGCCCTTAGCTTAGTATCTGAATTCATCACGTTCGTTTTGTTTTAAAGCAGAAATACATGCCTAAATCAGGAGTTAGTAAGCTTTTTCCATAAAGGTCCAGATAGTAAATGCTTTAGGATTTGCAGGACATACAATTTCTGTCAATGGCTGTGTTGTAATAAAATTTTGTTTATGCACACTAAAATTTGAATTGCAGATATTTTTTTTCACATTTCATGAAATATTCTTTGGATTTCTTCAACCATTTAAAAATGTAAAAAAACATTCTTAATTCTTAGCCATACAAAAACCAGTGATGGGTTGGTTTTAACCTCTGGACTGTAGGACAGAAAGGTTATATTGATCCCGCTATAGAGTGCATCAGTCAGCTTTTGCTACATAACAAACCACTCCAGAACTTCAATGACTGAAAAAAAAAAAATCACCATTTATTGCTCATGGTCCTGGGGGTCAATAATTGGGACAGTTCTGATCTGGGCCAAGTTTGACTGTTCTTAGTTGGGCTTACTATGTGTCTGAGAGCTTATCTGGGAATAGTGGTTTATGACAGACTTGTCTAGGGCAGCTGTGACAATTAGAGCTTCTCTCCACATGATCCCTCATCGTCCAGCAGGATTCCCACACTTGTTCATAGGGCAGTTAAGGGATTCCAGTAGCATGAGAGCAAAAACTGCAAGGGCATTTGAGGCTAAGGCTTAAAAGACACAAATGTCACTTCCACTGCATTCTCTTGATCAAACGCAAGTCACAAAGCAAGCCCCAAGTCAAGGGATGAGGAAAGAAACTCTCTCTTGAAAGGTGTAGCTGCAAAGAATCATGGCCATTTTTATAACCTGCCACACTGAGCTCCCTAAGGGCTTTAGGCACTTATTATCAGAGCAAGATGAGAAATTGAGGCAATTAAAATAATGCTTTAGAGTCTATCACAACAGATTCCAATGGTATGAAATAGAGAGGATGCACATTCATCCCTCCAAAACCAATACCACAGACTCCTTAGAATTGTCCATTTGCTTTTAAATGGCTTTCATTTTGCGTTTCCATTTTGTATGACCTTTACTACATCATAAGCTCAGTTCTTCAAACTACAGGTGTTGATCTGCAATTGACCCGCTGTCCTTATCAGCATGTCCGCATCAAGTTCTTCCAAGTAAATAGCAGCAGGCACGTTTTATCACCACAAATAGTAAAATGACAAAATTTTATATAAGAGGGCTTTATTAGAAGGATGAAAAATTAAAACAGCTCTATATTAATTATAACAGCAAAAATCATTAGAACATTAATCTTCATTTATTTTTAGCATTTTTATTATGTTACTTAACAGTAGTTAAGATTTACCCTAACCAATGACAAGTATTTACAGCTAAGATTTTTGTTTGTTTTATTTAATTATTAATATAAGTGCTTCATATTCAAAGAAAAATTTTTCTTCAGGGGAATGTGATTTAAACATGAGAATACTGAGGTTGAGATATTAATACAAACATGCAAATTCCAAATTTGCAAATGAATGCCACAATATATGGAACTAAACCTACATAAGAAACTAAACTTGTCCTACTAAGGAAATAATTACAATCTTTTCTCCCTATGGGCAATAACCTGTTACCGAGTTTGGCATGCAATGTAGTCATTAAATGTTTCTGCAAAAAATTCTCTCAGTAAAACCATTAAGTTATGTAGTTTGTTATAAGTAACAAATTCTTGAAAATCTATTTCTTGTGAAGAATCATCATTAAGAAAGCTATAAAATTAGAGCTTTTTTTAGCTATAAATTAAACTTGGGCAAATGATCAAATGATAATCAAGCATTTGGGCACATTTTTAAGTATGTATGGGAGTTAACTTGCCAGAAAAAAAAAATGTATTCTTAGAACAACACTGTTAAGTTTACTTTTACTTTATTGCTGATATTTACATTTTTAAATATTGCAAAATTTACTTGCCCATATTATTATTAAGTAGCATTCTGGTAATCTATTATAACGCAACATACAATCCCCAAAATGAGTGGCATTTATTTTACTCACAAATCTACAATTAGGGCATGGCGTAGAAATGAGAGATTATCTGCTCTGCTCGACTGGCATCAGCTGGAGTGGTTTGGCGGCTGGGTTTAGAATCAGCTGAAGGTTGGTTAGCTCACAAACCTGGTAGTTAATGCTAGTTGCCAGGTCTGACCTTAGCTCAGGCTGTCAGCCAAAACCTACGGTGGCCTCCAAATAGATGTGTGCATCCTAATCCCTGGAACTTTAAATATCTTAGGTTATGTAGGTGTTTGTGTCCCCTCAAAATTTATATGTTGAAGCCTAAATCCTCAGAGTGATAGTATTTGGAAGGGGGACTGTTTGGGAGGTAATTAAGTCAGGAGGATGGAGCCTTCCTAAATGGGAATAGTGTCTTACAGAAAGAGATAAGAGAGAAATGTACCACGTGAGGCTACAGCAAAAAGACACCATCTGTAAGCCAGGCTGGCACTCTGACCTCAAATTCCCGGCCTCCAGAACTGTGAGAAATGCATGTTTGTTGTTTAAACCATCCAGCCGACATCCTGTTACATATAACATCCTGTTACAGCAGCCTACATCAACTAAGACACATGGCAAAAGGAATTAAAGTGGCAGATGCAATTACGGTTGCTAGTCAGCTGATCCCGAGATGGAGAGATTATCTTAAAGGGTCCTGAGCAGTATCTAATTGCATGAGTCCTTAAAATGGAAGATGAAAAGGCAGGAGAGTCATTCTCCTGACTCAATCAGGAGAGCTATGCCATGTGAAAAAACTTCCCTGCCATTAATGGTTTTGACGACGGAGGAAGTCAAGCAGGAGACAAGGAATGTGGGCAGCTTCTGGAAGCTGGAAGAACAAGAGCCTCTAGGAAGGACAAAGCCCTGCTGACACCTTCATGTTAGTACAATGAGTACCGTTTCAGACTCCCAACCTCCAGAAATAGAAGATAATAGATATATGTTGTTTGAAGCTACGAAATTTGTGGTAATTTGTCACAGCATCAGGGGGAAGAAAATACACCTACACAGGCCTCACCATGTGACCTGGTCTTCCTCACTATATGGTGGACGGGTCCCAAAGGCAAGATTTCTGAGAGATACGGACAAGTAGAGGTGATATCATGTTTTTATGTCCTTGCTTCCTATCACACACAGCTCACTTCTGCCTCTATTCATCAAGGCAGTCACTATCTCACACAAATTCAGTAACAGGGACGAGACCCAGTCCCGGAAGGAAACCCGGAACCAAAAATATTGCAGGAGCCATTTCTTCATACAATATTTCAAAAACATTTTATCTGTTACTCATGCTCATAAATGAATTTCCATAATCTGAGTAATCACAAGAAACACTATCTTTAGATGTAACCAAATGAAAAGTCTCATGTATCTTGCAACCAAAAATCCTCCCTATCTCAAAGTTCCTTTCCCTTGTACCAAGTGGCTGATGCTTAAAACTTACCATGACAAATTAAGTCTATGGAGAAAAGGGTGGCCTGTGTGGTAAGCAGGTGGTACAAGTCCATCTAAGTCCACATTAGAGTGACTGATTGCCACCACCACACTCAAAGTGACTTCCAGGGGTGAACTAGATAATCAGGTGGTATAAATCCACCTCACCACCAATCATGGCTCCATCACACAGTTTAGTGTCAGGGGAACCCCCTGTGCAGCAGTGGGGACATGTGATGTGGAAACCCTAATTCCAGTAGCCCTCACTCATTTTCATTATCTAGACACTCAGTGTTGTTCTCTGCCCTTGGGAATCTAGCTCAGGAGTCCCCAGGTGCTCTATTCTGTGCCCTGCCCCTGCTCTGGCATTTCTGATGTGCCTCTTACTGAGTTCTGCTCTTATTCTAGAAGCCATGATGCTGCTGCCATTTTCAACCTGTCCTTTTTTTCCTATCACCCACAAGCTTTTAGCTTTTTGCACTACAAAATATCACAACTATAAAGATATATAAACATAACAAGGATCTATGTTTCCACCGCCTTGATTTAAAAGATGTGAATCTTTCCTTATTCTTCCTCCAAATCACTTTAAAAAATAAATAAAATGAACATGTTCAGCTAAAGCCTCTCATCCTTTCCCTGCCTCCCTTCTCCACTATTCTGAAGTTGATTTTCATCATCCACATGCATGGTTATTATATATTGCATATATACATATGCAAAGATATATAGATATATATAGATATATATATCAGTATTTCTTGGCTTAATAAATTTATTTAAAAATAAAACGAATTATTAACTAACCAGAAGTGTGCATGGTACTTGAAGATAGCAAATATTCTGTGTTACAGGAATGGCCAAAGCTTGGGAAACTTTTTTTTTTAATAGCTATTTTCAGGAGATTGTAGAAAAATAAGCCATAGACAGCTGTTATCATCTTAAAGTGGCCACGACCTCTCAGTCTTGTCCCTCTCTTACAAGCATACCAGTCAATCATAATGGATCACGGAACTCTTCCCCGGTAATTGTAAACAAAACTCCCTTCAACACCGTGCTCCACTAAACCACTATGAATGTGCAATATTTGATACGGAAGTCAAAATCTATTTACCACTCTTAACATGAACTTGTTTTTCAGCACCACGGCTGAGAAAAAATTTAATGTAGAGATGCAGGGGCACAGCAGGAACGTGTGTGCCATAGTAGAGTCAGCAGTTACCAGCCAGAGGCAGGCAGAGGCACAGTGAGGGGGCCGGACGTTCAAGGCAAGAGTCTAGAATGAAAGCAGGAAAAGAGAGGTAAATCTGACATAAATCTGACAAAGTAGCTTTCCTGCTTCTCATCATCTAAAGGCTTGCTATTTTTCATAGGCTGAAGTCCAAACTCTAGCAGACATTCCCGGCCTCCGTGGGCTACCTGCTCATCCATCCTTAACAACTACCAAATGCCTTTTCTCTCACATGCAATCTTCCTTCTCATCGCCAGAATACTTGACTATTCCACAATATCCTTTGTATGCTTATGTCTGCAATATTTAACATGGCGTCTCATTACGAAGAATCCTGTTTAGATATTTTGCTCTTTCCCCACCTCACCCCATTCTATTCTCTACCTAGAAAAGTCTAATTGTTTAAGGCTTAGCCCTGACATTAGGCTACAGGGAACACAACATCCATTCCCTCTTCTGATTTTCCACAGCACTTTGCTCATTCCAATGGCTGATCAACTCTCGTGTTGTGTGTTGTCATCCATTTGTTGGCTCAGTGAACATCACTAGTTCTTAATCTCCATAACGTAGAATTGTTCATAGCACTATATACATTTTGAGCCAATAATTGTCATTATTTGTTTTGATTCAATATGTTTTGATTCAATAATTTTCTTCTGGGGAAGACCCTATGCTGATGTGGCCATGCATTAGCAATGACAAAAAAAGTTTTTAACTTTAATATTATAAGTGTCCCTATTCTCCCCTGTGCTTTGCCAGTGAAGCTGCATAATAAAGACGAGGCTTTCTACTTGGGGTCTATTATAGGAGATCACCAGTGGGCATGCTGGGAATGATGAAATCGTACATAGTAAAGATATCTGAAATATGGTAGCAAAGAGAATAAACGTTTCTCCATCTTAAGATAGAAGAACAATCATCTGAAAAGGACGATATCAGAAATAAATGAGGCAGCCACTGAATTAGGTTGTTTATACATCTGGAAGATCACATGTTTCTTAGTGCAGATAGGTATCAAGTAACAATTCAAGAGGTTAACTTTTTAATTTGATTTCGGTTTGGTTAAGGTTTTAATGATGAAGAATGGTTGTGTAGGATTAAAAGCTATTTTTTTCTGTAAACTTTTCCGCTTTCTGAATATGAATCGACAGCATCAATCGTGCATTGCATATAATAGGCTCCTGGTAAGTATTTGTTGGAAAGGTGGATGAATAAATAGATACTTCCATTAACCCAGGTGTGTTATCTCAAAAAAAAAACAGAGTATAAGATCTTTAAATTTATATCTTTATGCCGAACATCTAATTTACAGCTATAGACCTCACACAGAATTTCTAACACTAGTTTCACAGGCCCATAGTCCTTGGCTCCTCTGAAGTATATTAAGTGTCTAGTTATAAGCTATTTTCAATGCACTTTTATTTATCTTCACTTTTTCTCAGGGATTAATTATGAGTAGGCACATTTCAGGATGTACAGTATGACCCACTGACCATTAACTTTTTATTTTTAATGTTCATTTCCTTAGACAAAAACACATTTAATTACCCTAAGATATTTATAGTCTATAGTATTCAAAATACTTGACTCTGAATTGAAGTTAAACACAATTCAGAGAAAGGCAAAGAGATATGATAAGAAAGGGGATACATTAAAAAAAAACTGGAGTAAATTTTTAAAAAAACACACAAACATATATGACTCAAAGTAATTGTGCTAAAATGTTAACAGTTGCCACTGAATTGTGAAAGTAGGTCAATTCTTTTTTCTTCTGTTTTTTTTTTCCTTTTTTCCAAATTGTCTAGACTGTATATGTATTAACTTCATAATCTTGAAACATTAACATTTTGTAATTAATTTGAATTTACTCAGGGCAAGTCTATTTTGAAACCAATTCAGTATGATGGTGGGAGTAAAGTGAACACACATTGATACCCTTCATGGCAGACTCTTCCCACTCAAGTGTGCCCCCAATGTCATTCAATACCTCATATAAGAGATAAGGAATTTTAGATAATTTCCTATGATCCATATCACTATTGGAGACTTGATTTTGCTGTGGTGTAGACCTCTGTAATTTTTTTCCTCAATTTTGCTAATCTAGGACTACCCTTACTAAAGACCATTTGGTCTGATAGTTAACAGTTCCCCTTCCTAAAATTAGGCAGATTGGATATAATCTGTACAACAGCCTGCACTGGCTAGCCATTTGCTCCCATGTGCATTTCTGAAAGTGATACTTTAATTCATGTAACCATAAGCAATTAGAACTCTGTTTTACTCTACCAGAGGTTTCTGCTACAATTCTCAGCAAAAGGGAAAAAAGGAACTTCCAAAAGCGGATTATGTCAAGAGATAGCTACTATCGCATGACAAATGAAGCTCTTTTTCTCCTTCCTTTCCTGATTATGGTACACCTTTGGAGGAATCTTAAGGCCTTAAAATTTAGTAAAAGAATATGGATAGAACCTAATATCGGAGTTGCTCACAACTCTAAAGTCATAGTTGTTTTCTTAGACAAAATTCTTGCAACTAAGGCTAAATAGTAATGTTGGGAAATGATTAGAAAGGCTATCATACCAAAAAGAAGGAAGAAGAAAGAAGGCAGAAGAAGGAGAAGGAAGGAGAAGGAGAAGAAGGAAGAAAGAGGAGGAGGAGGAGGAAGGGGGGAGGAAAGGAAAGAAAGGGAATAAAAGGAATAAAACAAGAAAAAAAGGAAAGAAAAAGAAAAAAATCAGAAAATATGTTGTCTTTAATAATTTTCCAAATAATTTTGAAACTCATTGTGCATGTAGCTGAATAATACAAGCAATGAACAATTATCACTTATCTTTTCTGCCAGCACTGTTCACTGCAGAATAAAAGAAAAAAAAAAATACTGCCAAGTGTGAAAATGTAACAAGGGACACAAGATAAAAATAGAAAATCTAAAATACACTTCTGAGACTTGGTTTCAGCATTTATTAAGAGACCTTGAAAAATCTTCTTCTATGCAGTAAAATTACTTAAAAAGAAGTATATCTGATTAGCCTCCTTTGGGAGTTTCTTAACTTAAAAAATATTGATTCTGTCCTCTTCTGCTTTTTTTGCCTAGAATAATTGCTTCATAAAGAGCTAAAATTGCAAAATTATAAAGAACTCAGAATATCAGAGCTGATATTTCTTGCTTACGACTGTGCATCTGAGACTGTAGGTCCAGATTTGATTGTATGGAACATTCAAGAAACTGTGGTATGTCTTCTTCTTTCCTTCCCTGAACAGGATGCTTTCAAGAATATCCATTACTACAGATCAAGGAGTAGTGCTCTTGTTTTATCAACCAAACATATCTTGGAAGGTTAAAACCAATGTGATAATGAATTACCAGTATGACCAATATTGGAGGTTGGTAATCTTCAGCCTGTGAGCTAGATCCAGTTGCCAACTTTTTTTGTATTGCCTGAAAACTTTTTTTTACATTTTTAAATGGTAACAATATAATAAAATATAATATTTTATGATATGTGAAAAATCTATAATATTCAAATTTCAGTGTCTATAAAAGATGCTTTATTGAAATGCAGCTTCATTTGTGTATTAGCTATGGCTGATTATTTTTACAATATAATGGAAGAGTTGAGTACTTATAACAGAGACCTTGTGGTTCCCAAGGCTAAAAAAGTTATTATCTGGCCTGTTATACTCAATTGTGTCCCCCTAAAATTCGTATGTTAAAGCCCTAATGCTCAATGTGACTGTACTTGAAGATAGGGAATTTTAGGAAGTAAGTAAGGTTAAATGATGTTATAAGGGTGGTGTCCTAATGCAATAGATTCAGTATCTTCATAAGAAGAAAGACACCAAGAGTACACGCACGTAGGGAAAAGGCCATGTAAAAACAGAGTAAGGAAGAAGACAGCTGTCTGCAAGCCAGCAAGAGAGAAACCAATTGTATAGGCACCTTGACGTCACACTTCCAGCCTCCAGAACTGTGAGAAAATAAATTTCTGTTGTTTGAGCCACTGAATCTGTGATATTCTGTTATGGTAGCCCTAGCAGACGAATACATGGCCCTGTACAAAATATTTGCTAATGCCTTATCAAGACAGAAGCCACAAACTTTTTAAATTATATTTCAAATCTAAATGCCTAAGGAACTCACAATACTTACTTGGTTCTATACAACAAAAAACAGGAACCCTGAAAGATACAACTCAAGCAGAGAAAAAGGGATAAACCCAAGAAAAGTGCCTTTCTGTTGGCATTCTATTATGAAAATAACAAATTGGAGATGGATGGGCTTCTATAATTAAAAAACTACATAGCATCTGAAATCTGGTTTGACCCTTTTCTCCATGCCTCTATTATTTATGCCTTGTATGTGTGAGTGTGTGTATATGTGTTTGTTACTAGAGATCGGTTAGTTTTTTTAGCTAAATGACAAGCAGTCTTCTGAGTAGATTTCCATTGTTCTGCCAATTATTTTGCTGCTGCTTATCTAAAAATTACTTTTGTAATTGTGTTTATTATCTTTGGTTCTTGTGAAATTTTTAAAGTCATATTTGATTTTTTTAAATCAAAACTAAATTTCAGATGGTTTTATTTTGTTGGGGACCAGGCATTTTACTCTTTCTCATTTCTCCAGGATACATGGAGAAGGAACTTCTCCTGGAAGTGTGGAGAAGGACACAGAAATGTAGCTCAGAGCTGGCTAATAATAAATCAAACCTAAGCATCTCACTTTTTAGATGCAGTGCTCTCAAGAAGCAGAAAACTTGGGATATTTCAGGATGACAAGGAAATCAGAAAACTCTGCCTATGGCTGAGTTTGGGGAAAAAAAAAAAAGAAAAGATCTTTAAATTATTTCCACTATATTTTATCTATTTTTCTTGTTCATATACTCATTGAATATTTGAAATAATCTTGGTAATCATCTAGTCCAGTTCATTCATGGAACTTTATAGATGAAAAAGGATTTTTTTTTTTTTTTTTTTTTTTTTTTTTTTTTTTTTTTTTTTTTTTTTTTTTTACTAATTTGACCTATGCCTTTATCAGTCAGCATAGTCTAGGTTAATCTGCAGTAAAAACCAGACCCTGGATCTCAGTATTAACAAAACAGTTATTTCTCTCTCATTCCACATGCTCAAGTGGATGAATGGAGGGTTGGTTCCTCATATTCTCTTAACTGGGGCTGACAGAGGTCCTATCCACACAATCCTCCATGAGCATCATGGCAGAGAAAAGAGAACACTGTCTGACACTTCATATCAGTAGTCAAAGCAAGGTGCAAGAATAGGCACATGCCAACATATTTTGTGCCCACAGTGTTAACTAGAATACTTAGGAATAGCCTCAGCACCACCAACTCCACTGTTTCTGATTTGTCACTTGTTACAACTAAGCAACAGTTACCAGAGTACATCTTCCCGCTGAACTGAAGGAAAAAGACACTGTGTTTCCACTAAGTCATTCTAGAAGTCCATTTTGTCAGGCTTGCAGATGTGCTAGCCTTCAGATTTCAGATACCAACAGATGAGGTATAAGTCAATAGAGAGGGGACAAAAAAATACCACTATAAAAGGAAGGGCTATGTTTACTCATATCTAAATAGAGTACAGGAAAAAGCAGAGAATCCTTCCCATTTTTGTATCTCATTGTATCTTTCTTTGGATATTCAGTCCTGATCATGAAGAAAATCTCTAGAAAGCAGAGCTCTCCTTTTATAATCTCACTGAAAAAGAAGAAGAAGAAGAAGAAAAGAAAGAAAGAAAGAAAGAAAGAAAGAAAGAAAGAAAGAAAGAAAGAAAGAAAGAAAAGAGAAGAGAAAGAAAAGAAAGAGAAAAGAAAAGAAAAGAAGAAAAGAAAAAAGAAAAGAAAAGAAAAGAAAAGAAAAGAAAAGAAAAGAAAAGAAAAGAAAAGAAAAGAAAAGAAATATTGGCAGGGACAATACAGTCTAGCTATGTGACCTGTGGCTTGATATTTTAGGAGTGTAGGGATTTGAAGGGGATGGGCCAAAGCTACAGACATACATCAGTAATAACAGGAAGGCACTTTGAAAGGAATAAGAGAGACACTAGCTTACATTCCAACTTCCTGGTTGGTGGTGGGATATAACTGTTGTACACCTGATGGATATTACAAAACTACACACAGCCACATAAAATGTGAAATATAAGTTATATTTGTGTGTGATTACATAAAAATTCTAACTTCTTTCATCAAATCAGAAAATAAAAATAAAAACTATGAGAGCTGAGTTGGCTAGTGTCCAAAGTCAAGAAGAATGTGTTCTCTTTCAAAATGATGATTCATTAACAAAACAAATAGAAGTTCATATAGAAATACTGCCTCCCACACCCTTGAGATTTTACTAAGTCTATGAAAAGAAGACGACTCAGGTTAACTAACTTGTTTCAAATCACACAGCTATTAAGTAGTCAAGTCTCTGCTCAGACTGCAGTGTCTTGTGGAACGGATAAAAAAGCAAGATCTACCTATAGGCTGCCTACAAGAGACTCATTTTAGATTTAAAGACACATGCAGATTAAAATTCAAGGGATAGAAAAGCATTTATCATACAAATCCAAGCGAGAAGAAAGCTGAGGTAGCAATACTTGTATCAGAAAAAATAGACTTTAAAACAAAGACTCTAACAAGAGACCAAGAAGGACACTATATAATAATAAAGGGAGCAATACAACAAAAAGATAAAGCAATTGTAAATATTTCTGCACCCAATATGGGCACACTCGGATACATAAAGCAACTAATAACAAATGTAATGGAAGGTTTAAACAATAGCAGTACGACAATAGTAGGGGACTTTAATATCCCACTTACATCAATGGATAGATCACCCACACAGAAAATCGACAAGGAAACAGTGGATTTGAATGACACATTGGATGAAATGGAATCTCACAGATATATCAGAGCATTCCACTCTAAAACAGCAGCATACAGGGCACGTGGGTGGCTGTCGGTTAAGTGTCTGCCTTTGGCTCAGGTCATGATCCCAGGGTCCTGGGATCAAGCCCTGTGTTGGGCTTTTTGCTCAGCAGGGAGCATGCTTCTCCCTCTCCCTCTGCCTGCTGCTCTGCCTACTTGTGCTTTCTCTCTCTTTCAAATAAATGAATACAATCTTAAAAAAAAAAAAAAAAAAAAAAACACAGCAGGGGCGCCTGGGTGGCTCAGTGAGTTAAGTGGCCAACTCTGGATTTCTGCTCAGCTCCTGATCTCAGGGTGGTGGGATCAAGCCCCACATCAGGCTGAGCAGGGAGTTGGAACGTGCTTGAGATTCTCTCCCTCCCCTTCTGCCCCTCCCCCTGCTTGTGTGCACACATTCTCTCTGTAAAATAAATAGATATATTTAAAAAAAAAAAAAGAAAACCAGCAGAATACATACTCTTTTCAAGTGCACGTGCAATATACCCCAAAATAGATCATATATTAGGCCAAAAAACAAGACTCAGCAAATTCAAAATGAAGTCACACATGCATCTTTTCTGACCACAGTGCTACGAAACTAGAAATCAGCCACAAGAGAAAATCTGGAAAGATCACAAATATATGGAAGTCAAATAACATGCTACTAAACAATGAATGGTCCACCAAGAAACCAAAGACAAAATAAAAAAATACATGGAGATAAATGAAAATGAAAAAACAGCAGTCCAAAATCTTTGGGATGCAGCAAAAGCTGTCCTAAGAAAGAAGTTGATAGCAATACAGCCCTACCTCAAGAAGCAAGAAAATCTCAAATAAACAACTAACCTTACACCAAAAGGAGACATAAAAAGAACAAACAAAACCCCAAACCAGTAAAGGAAGGGAATAGTAAAGATTAGAGCAGAAATAAACACAATAGAAGCTAAAAAAAAAAAAAAAAAAAAAAAAAAAAAAAACAATAGAACAGATCAATAATACCAGGAACTGGTTCTTTGAAAAGAGCAACAAATCTGATAAACCTTTAGTCATACTCATAAAAAGAGGGGGGGGGTAAGAGATACTCAAATAAACAAAATCAGAAATGAAAAAGGAGAAATAACAACTGACAACATAGAAATAAAAAAGGATTATAAGAGATTATGAAAATTGTATGTCAACAAATTGGGAAACCAAGAAGAAATGGATAAATATCTAGAAACATATAACCTCCCAAAACTGAATCAGGAAGAAATAGAAAAATTTCACAGACCAATTACCAGCAATGAAATTGAATCATTAATCAAAAAACTCCCAACACACAAAAGTCCAGGAGCAGGGTGCCTGGGTGGCTCAGTTGCTTAAGCGTCTGCCTTTGGCTTAGGTCATGATCCCAGGGTCCTGGGATCGAGTCCCACATCGGGCTCCCTGCTAGGTGGGGAGTTGGCTTCTCCCTCTGCCTCTGTTGCTCCCCCTGCTTGTGCACTCTCTCTCTCTCCCTAATAAATAAATAAAATCTTAAAAAAAAAAAAAGTCCAGGACCAGACGGCTTCACAGGAGAATCCTACCAAACATTTAAGGAAGGATTAATACCTATTCTTCTCAAACTATTTGAAAAAAAAGAAGAGGAGGGAAAGCTTCCAAATCATTCTATGAAGCCAGTTCACCCTTATACCAAAATAGATAAAGACACCACAAAGAGAGAGAGAGAGAACTTCAGGCCAATATCTCTGATGAGCATAGACACAAAAATCCTCAACAAAATAGCAAACTGGACCCAATAATACATCAAAAAAAATTATTCGCCACACAATCAAGTGGGATTTATTCCCAGGATGCAAGAGTGGTTCAATATTCACAAATCAATCAACTTGATACATTACATCAATAAGAAAAACGACAAAAACCACACGATCATTTCAATAGTTTCAGAAAAAGCATTTGACAAAGTACAATATCCATTGATGATAAAAAGCCTCAACAAAGTAGGTTTAGAGGGAACATACTTCAACAAAATAAAGGCCTTATATGAAAAACACATACCAACCATCATACTCAAGGGGAAAAACTGAGAGCTTTTCCACTAAGGTCAGGAAAAAGACAAGGACATCCACTCTCACCACTTTTATTCAACATAGTGTTGGAAGTCCTACCCAAAGCAATCAGAGAACAAAAAGAAATAAAAGGCATCCAAATAGATAAGGAAGAAATAAAACTTTCACTATTTGTGGATGGCATGATACTATATATAGAGAGAGAAACCCTAAAGACTCTAGAAAGAAATTATTAGAACTGATAAATGAATTCAGTAAAATTGCACGGTATAAAATCAATATATAGAAATTTGTTGCATTTCTTGGCACTGATAATGAAGCACCAACAAGAGAAATTAACAGAACAATCCCATTCACAATTGCACCAAAAATAATAAAATGCCAAGAAATAAATCAAAAAGGTGAGACGGCTGTATTCTGAAAACTATAAAACACTGATAAAAGAAACTGAAGGGGCGCCTCGGTGGCACAGTCTTTAAGAGCCTGCCTTCAGCTCAGGGCGTGATCCCGGCGTTCTGGGATCAAGCCCCACATTAGGCTCCTCCGCTGGAAGCCTGCTTCTTCTCCCACTCCCCCTGCTTGCGTTCCCTCTCTCGCTGGCTGTTTCTCTCTCTGTGTCAAATAAATAAATAAAATCTTTAAAAAGAAAAAAAGAAAAGAAACTGAAGATGACACAAATGGAAAGATATTCCATGCTCATGGATTGGAAGAACAAATATTGTTAAAATGTCTATATAACTAAAAGCAATCTGCAAACTTAATGCAATCCCTATCAAAATATCAATAGCATTTTTCACAAAACTAGAACAAATAATCCTAAAATTTGAATGGAACTGCGAAAGACTCCAAATAGCCAAAGCAATCTTGAAAAAAGAGAACAAAACTACAGGTATCGCAACCCCAGATTTCAAGGTATACTAAAAAGTTGACACAAAAATAGACATATTGCTCAACAGAACAGAACAGAGAGCCCAGAAATAAACCCATGATTACAAGGTCAATTAATCTTCAACAAAGGTGGCAGGAATATGCAACGGGGAAAAGACAGTCTCTTCAAAAATGGTGTTGCAAACACTAGAACAGATTCATGCAAAAGAAGGAAACTAGAGCTCTTTCTCACTATATACAAAAATAAACAAAATGGATTAAAGACCTAAACATGAGACCTGAAACCATAAAAATCCTAGAAGAGAGCACAGGCAGTAATGTCTCTGACATCAGCTATAACAACATTTTTCTAGATATGTCTCCTGAGGCAAGAGAAATAACAGCAAAAATAAACTCTTGGGACTACGTCAAAATAAAAAGCTTCCGTACAGCAAAGGAAACAATAAACAAAACTAAAGACAACCTACTGGATGGGAGAAGACATTTCCATATGACATTCCTGATAAAGGGTTAGTATCCAAAAT
This sequence comes from Ailuropoda melanoleuca, assembly GCF_002007445.2. Taxonomy (NCBI): domain Eukaryota; kingdom Metazoa; phylum Chordata; class Mammalia; order Carnivora; family Ursidae; genus Ailuropoda; species Ailuropoda melanoleuca. The sequence goes on from NC_048218.1 coordinate 30,086,880, forward strand.
ATACAAAGAACTTCTACAACTCAACACCCCAAAAAACCAAATAATCCAATTTAAAAATGGGCAGAAGATATGAACAGGACATTTCTCCAAGGAATATATACAGATGGCCGACAGAAACATGAAAAGATGTTCAACATCACTCATCTCAGGGAAATGTAAGTCAAAACCACAATGAGATATCACCTCACACCTGTCAGGATGGCTAAAATCAAAAACACAAGAAACATCAAGTGTTGGTGAGGATGTGGAGAGAAATGAATCCTCATACTCTGTTGGTGAAATGCAAACTGGTGTAGCCACTCTGGAAAACAGTATGGAGGTTTCTCAAAAAATTAAAAATAGAATTACTATATGATCCAGTAATTCCACTACTGGGTATTTACCCAAAGAATACAAAAACACTAATCTGAAAAGATATGTGCAGCATTCCTGTGTTTACTGTAGCATTATTTACAATACCCAAATTATGGAAGCAGCCCAAGTGTCCATCCACAGATGAATGAATAAAGAAGAGGTGGTATATATATACAATGTAATCTTATTGAGCCATAAAAAAAGAATGAAATCCTGCCATTTGCAACAGCACGGATGAAGCTAGAGAGTATAATACTAAGTGAAATAAGTCAGAGAAAGACAGATACCATATGATTTCATTCACATCTGGAAATTTAAGAAACAAAACAAATGAACAAAGATGAAAAGAGAAAAACCAAAAACCAGACTCTTCACTATAGAGAACTGACCGTTACAGGAAGGAAGGGGGCCTGAGGGCTGGGTGAAACAGGTGAACGGGATTCAAGGTGCACTTATGACAAATATGCTTGACTACCTGTAAACATATGGAGGAGGAAGAAGAGGAAGCGGACCAAACCCAAATAGAATGAATTAAAATATAATTATTTGGTTCTAAGTCCTGAGTTCTTTTTAATGTGGACTTATGACAATGAAACAAAAAGGAATGGCTAGTAAACTACTGGTGAGAACCAGGTGATGAGAACCTGCAGTATGTTGACTAATGGCACATGGAATGGATCTATTTAATTGCTAAAATATCAACTAGCCTTGTATAACCCTGGGGATGAGTTTGCATAGGGAAGTTAATGTACGGTTTCAAGATGATACCTCCCACGGACAGTAAACACTGGAAAGAGCTATATAATCTCTCTCTAGGATTTTGAAGGATGCAAGCTCCTCCTACTTTGATAGTACTATTAGTAGAATGGACACTAGAGTTGAATCCCTCTTTCCACGGAAATGTATAAAGGCTTGGAGTAAGATTTAAAATAGTAAATGAACTACCTAAGAGTGATTTCATGTTGGTCAAGCCAGTCTGCCATCTGTACACTGGAGAAAGTATAATAATGAAACTAATGACAACATCAACATGCCAAAGATCATTATAAATATCTACTTTAGAGGTTTTTGAAACTTAAAGGAGATGACCTATGCAAAGTATTTATCATATGTTAACAAAAGAAGGCTAAGTAACTGTTTCTATCATCCTCATTATCATAACCAAGCCAAAATATGCTAATTTTTTACATGATCTGACAAGTCATGGAGCTAAGGAATACTAGATCCTAAACTAGAACCTTACCCTTCTAAGTTCCTGTCTAGAAAATCTTTAGATACATATGCTATTGACATGCTTTAGTGGCCTAAACATGCATCCAATATACTTCAATTCTATTATAAAATAATTAATGCAGTCTCTAGTATGTGTAATGCAACAACAAGGCATTCAGAAAATATCAGAAAGGTGTTTTTTAGTACATCTTTTCAGTAACCCCATCCTAACTACAGAGTCCTTCGATAAAGACCCAACGTATAAACAGGTTGATTATATCTGAAAGCATTTAATTCAACAGAGGCTTAAGGAGGGAGAAGCCCTTTAGGAAGAAGCCATAAATCAGTAAAGTCAAATGCAATAACCCAGTAGTATGATGAAAGTAGAAGAATAATTGTAAACACATTTAATAAGTGTGTTGGAGGAGATTAAACACAAGGAGGAAATTGTTAAGGAATTCTTAATGATTCATGTTGATGGAATGCCTGAATAATAAAGCAGACAATTAATCAAAGACAAGGGGAAATTAATGTTTGTGATTTGTGGCATGGAGATGAGAGGTCTACTAAAAAAGAAAGGTGGAATGGCCCCATAAAGGGGAGAATAACCAAAAATATGTATATATATGCAATAAATATTTTTGTTTTCTTCAGAACTTGGTGGGCTACAGAAAATTTCTACGTTAAAATAACTCATTTTTATAAAATAACTAGCCAGTAAACCCAAGGTAATTATTTAAAATTATCTGGCTACTAAAATAACTAGATGCAAGCAGGGAAAACTTTCCACAATGCCAGCAATTACATTATAACATACATCTGGCCCTCCATTGGATTGCGGCTTACATGGACTAAAAGTTGCACACATCCTGTTACAAAATAGCTATGATCTGCTAGGAAGACTTCCCTATACCTTCCTTTATTATTTCTAAATTTCCTCTCCTACAATGTTGCCTTTTATACACAAATACATTGTGTCTTGCATTTTATACACAAATACACTGTGTCGATGCTCCTGTTCTATTGAGATATACCTAAATGAAAAAAAATATGAATTTTGACAGAAATAGTAATTTACAAATTCCATCATGTGCTCAAAAATCAAAGGAAGTCTTTTTAATGCTCAGCAATTCTCCACCCAAATCACTACCCTTTATCACTTATCTTGTATATATTTCAAGTTTAAAAAAAATAAAAAAGGAAGCAGAAGCAAATATATGAAGGAATTATGGCAAAAATCATGCAGGTAAAATAAAATGAACATTTCACAGTTAATTTAAAAAACAATGCAAGAATCATGAGAAAACCCTCTCCTATAATTTGTCAATCAGGGCTCTCACTTTGATTTATTTCTTATTTTCCCAGATTGACCCTTTTTCTAATCTTGCACCTCCTCACTGTTGAGCCACCATTTGTTAAAAGATGGAAGACTGTGCCACATTTCGGCAGCAACTCCTTCGCCTGGATTAGAAGTTCTAGGGTCAGGATTAGCTGCAGAGTGGAAGTTCATGCACAGTGGAGGCAGCAAGGGCCATCCTTGCCTCCCTTGATGTTTCTTTTCTTCAGACATGTTTCCAGGAAAGAGATTTTTTTAAGTTATTTTATTTAAGCTCCTACTGTATGGGATCCAAAATATCTCCCATATCTGGACCATTGTTCCCTCCCAAACAGTAGGCAGGAGACATTCTGTTCAAATTTCCACCCATCATCAACCAGGGCATCGTCACCTACAACATTCCTTATTTGTACACCACCTTGTTGAGAACTTAACTAAACTATTGCATAATATTGCTGCCTCTGGACACATACCAGTGCCTCCCCCAAGGACATGCCCTAGACAATAGTTCACAGAGTCACAAGTAGAGGTAAATTCCTGATATGAGGCCCCAACCACCCCTACGTTAAAGTCTTCCCTGCATGCCAGGGTCTGCCCCTTGTGCATACCTAGATAAGACACCCAATGTGGCTTACCAAAACCCCAGTGTTTTTTATTTGAATTGACTAATCCAGACTTGGCCTGGAAACCCCAAAGTACTCCCCCTGAGGACATTAATAAAAGCATGTGCCCTGGGTGATTCCCTGTTCTCTGGGCCTGCACCCTCCCTTGACCTCCCTACGGGACCCAGGAGACATGCCATGTACCTCGTCCAGGATTTGAAAGTAATAAATTTTTCTATTTCACTTTCCCTCTTGATCTTTTGTTGAGCTGTGGCTCACCATCTGACACTCTACTTATCAAATGTTAATTTAACAAAATCATACCTCTTTCTCCCATTCTAATAATCACCATGTTCTTCAAGTTCTTTCTTGGATAGGGTTTTGTCCATTTAACATATGCCTAGGAAAGATGTAAATCACCTAAAATTTTGAGAATGTCTAGCTGTTCCTCTTGTCTGCCATCTCTGTCCCACAGATAGATGTCAAAAATATTCCTCAAACCCCAACTCTTTCTCAACAATCAAAGCAACCATTTTCTTTATTAATTTATTGTAATATGTTCTGTATCCTTCATGAAAAACTAACGATGAAGCCCATTTCAAGTATTATAATACTGTAGTATCCAGGTACTAATAATACTTTTTCTATATCCTGTTTCCCCAAAAACTGTGTTCTCTCATCTCTGCTTTCATAACTCCCTGTGACTATATCTGTTGTTGCATGAATCATGTTGTACTATCAATGTTTGTTTATCTGTCTGTCTCCACCACTAAACAAAGAACTCTTTGTAGGCTAAGCATGAGTTTCATTCATCTTTATGTTCTTACTTCCTGGCAAGTCATTCAGTTCAAAGAACTATTTGAATGATTAGGCAAAAGCTGACTGAGAGCATATATTAACAGTTCTTTGCTGACTTAAATATTATCCGGTGTTACTTAATATTCGTCTAGTACTTCAGAAGACGCCACAAATAACCTATCAAATTTGATCATCACCACAGTTCTGTGCAGCCAGTACAACACCCCCTACATTATAGAGTTTGAAAAGACTCAAGAAGATGAACTGACATCTTCACAGTCACCATATTAATTGGTGATGGGGCTAAGTTTGATCCTAGGTCTTAAAATCCACTTTTTAAAAAATTATTTTCTCCAAAGTCTGCTCTAGTCTAGTAAACAACATATCCCCTTTGGAAGAATTCTTGAATTTCTTACTTTTACCAATTTTGTACTGCTGTGCAACATTTACCCTTGCACTTTGCTCATGAGCATTGCAAACTGTTCCTTGTACATGAAAGAAAAACTTTTTTCAAAAGTGTTTCCTTGTATGGGGAATATGTGCATGAAGCTAGCGTTTGATAAAATATTTCCCACCTGGAATGAAAAGCTATCTGGACAGACTGATGGACAAAGTGGAATACCCACCTATCTTATCTCAGATATGGGAAACTCAGAGATTATGGCTAGTTAGATAAGAGGGGAAACAAGAGAAGGCCTTGGATTTTTTTTTTTTCATACTTTGTTCTTAGGGTACCTTTAGGGTAACTTTCCTTCCCCATTCTTAGACCATATGCTTCTAGTAAAGCTGAATCTACCCAAGGCTCCAGCACTGACTCAGACAACTGATGATAAGCTACACAATGCTTCCCATCCCCTTGCCAAAGCAACTGGTACAAAGATTGGCACAGGGTCCAAACTGGAACAACAAAATAAAAAAGAGCTAACATTGGGCTTTTGTAGGATCAATGTGAGTGGTGGCTTCTCCTTTAATGCAATGTGTGTAAAATGATGTGAAATTAAAGTTGATGGTTACTACTACAAAGAGATTTAGAATTGGGCTAAAGTAGGGAAAGCAGAACTGAAAAATGGTGACATCTTTGAAGCCTTGGATCAAGAAATGTAAGCATATCTGAATTTGGACTATTAGATCAAATAAATCTTCTATTTATTATGATGTCAAGTTGCATTATCTGTTAGTTCTAATTAAAGCTACCTAACTGATATGCCCTGAGACAAAAGCAGTTCTTCGGCATTGTGTATTGATAGAGATGGACAAAGTAAAAACATGGGGAAAAGGACAGACATAGTATCAGAAAATTAGGCCTAAATTTTTGCATAAAATCACATGAAACATGCATGAGAAGAATCTCAGGACAGTGCTAATAAAATACCAGGGTTCTAATAACAGGGGTTAAATAAATGTTAGTTCTCTTCTCTTTCCTGAAATATGACCTCTTAATGAACTAGAAGCACTTACTGAGAAAGTAAAAGAGGGCTGTTCCCCATGCTCTTTGCATTCATTTAGTTAATGAATTACCCGGGTAATCTAAAGCCAAGCTTTCTAACTCGGATACAGCATTTACTGTGAATGGGTTACAGGTGAGGTGAAATATTGATCATTTTAGTCCTAAAGGTTTTAGTTAAGACACTGCTAGGAGCTGTAATAAGACCCAACATTCCATTGGAATTATATATATTATATACACCTATAATATTATATATTATTATATATGTCATATAATAAACACGGTAATCATTTATTTGGAATTCATCACCTACTTTCTAACCAACCTCACTCTGAAGTACCAGATATTATCTCTATCTACATTTTGTTGGTGGGAACTACTTTCACATGACCACACTCAGATAGAAAGAATGCTGGGACATCAAGTGCCTAGCTGGGCAGCCACACTTCCAGAAAAAACTATCCTATGGAAGGGAAATGCAAAACTCAAGTTAGCCAGCTTTGCCACAGGGGCTTGAGCCATTAGCTTGTCATTTTCAGCCATGAGCAAATATAACCATTTATTCAAATGGTTTTAAACATCTTGACTTTCAGTGTAGAGCACAATGTAAAGTTTGAAAAGCCTCAATTTAAGGCATAAGTCACTGGTACCCATGGACTTGAAATTTGTCTGCTTGGTGATTCTCAAACTTCTAAATCCTCCAGGTACTCAATTGTTGTGGACTAGGCTCAACTCCATTTCTGACACTTCATTTTTCTCCCTTTACCATTTGTGTTAGTATGATACCACTCTGGTTTCTTTCCTCTTCAGATTGCCTCTGTCCATCAATCATCCCCTGCTCACCCATTTCCCTTTATCATTTAGCTACTCTGGAACCCTGATCTCTGTCAAAATGCATTTCTGTTCATCTCATCAGGGGAACTCACAGCCCTTGACAGGGAAACCAAGAATCATGATGCAGTTCTTCAGGTACAAAATAGGTAAATTACCAATCCAAGTTTTTAATGTCAACATTTGTTCATCTTTCAACATGTCAGTGGTTACATTGGCAGGGATAGATGACAACATATGGATGCCTTTATAGAAGCCTCTCCTGTGCAGAAGTAAATAAATTAATTAAAAATTCTACTCTATCCTGAGAGAGAGTTAAGATGGCAGAGGAGTAGGGGACCCCTTTTTCAGCCGGTCCCCTGAGTCGAGCTGGATAGGTACCAGACCAGCCTGAACACCCACGGAATCAGCCTGAGACACAGGAAGATACATCTGGATCTCCACAAATGAACATCTCCAGTGCTGAGTATTGAGGTACGAAGCGGGGAGCCGTGAAACCGCACACAGATATCTGAAGATAAATGGAAGGGGGAGGGAGCCGCCACGTTCGGGCGCCGGGAAGCGGTAGCCACCTGCACGGGGGAGCGGGCGGACTCGCGGACGGCACCTGTGAGACAGCAGACTGAGACCGTGAGCCGGGAGCGTGTGCCACCAGGCATCTCACGGAACTCCGGAACTCCGGTGTGCTCACTGGATCCAGACTGAGACTGGGAGCTCTGGGAGCGCGCGTGGGGCGGCTGGCGGCATTAGAAACAAGAAGGACAAAGACGCGCCGGCCCTGGAAGTGAGGGCTGGGATGCCGGGTGTGGGGCACACATCCTGGGACGCTGCAGGGTTGAGCAGCACCAACAGAAACAGAGTTAAAGTGGCCAGAACATCAGTGGAGAATGGGCCGCAATCCCCTCTGTTCTGTGACAAGGCTGAGATTCGGCCACTGCTGCTATGACTTTCAGAAGAGGCACAGCAGACCGCCAGAGAAAGCCGCCAGAGAACAAAAGCCTGGAAATACAGGCTCACAGTGTGCCCATCCCTATCCCCCCTCGCAGGGGACACGGAGACTCTACCCAAACAGGGTTGCCTGAGTATCGGTGCGGCAGGCCCTCCCCCAGAAGGCAGGCTGAAAAATCAAGAAGCCCACATCCCGAAGGTCCCTATAAAACAAGTGTGCACTGCCTGGGTCCTGGTCAATAATTTGGGCTCCGGACAGCCCCACAACCTCTCCTCATCAGAATGACGAGAAGGAGAAGCCCCCCCCCAGCAAAGAAAAGACAGAGAGTCTGTGGCCTCTGCCACAGAACTAATGCATATGGATGTAACCAAATTATCAGAAACGGAATTCAGAGTAACAATGGTCAGGATGATGAGTTNGTATCAGGATTACGTCAGACCTGTCTACAGAGACCTGGAATGAGAGAAAGGCTTGGGGGGGCATTTTTAAAGCTCTTTCAGAGAAAAACATGCAGCCAAGGATCCTTTATCCAGCAAAGCTGTCATTCAGAATTGATGGAGAAATAAAGACGTTCCAAAATCGCCAATCATTAACCAATTTCGTAACCACGAAACCAGCCCTACAGGAGATATTAAGGGGGGCTCTATAAAGGTAAAAAGGCCCCAAGAGTGATACAGAGCAGCAAGTCACAACCGATACAAAGACTTTAAAGAGAAATGGCATCATTAAAATCATATCTGTCAATAATCTCTATCAATCTAAATGGCTTAAACTCTCCCATAAAACGCCACAGGGTTGCAGATTGGATAAAAAGACATGACCCATCCATTTGCTGTCTACAAGAGACTCATTTTGAACCCAAAGATGCATTCAGACTTAGAGTAAGGGGATGGAGTACCATCTTCCACGCAAATGGACCTCAAAAGAAAGCTGGAGTAGCAATTCTCATATCAGATAGACTGGATTTTAAACTAGAGGCCATAGAGAGAGATACAGAAGGGCACTATATTATTCTTAAAGGAAGTATTCAACAAGTGGATATGACAATTATTAATATATATGCCCCCAACAGGGGAGCAGCAAGATACACAAGCCAACTCTTAACCAAAATAAAGAGACATATAGATAAGAACACAGTAATAGTAGGGGACCTCAACACCCCACTATCAGAAATAGACAGAACACCCTGGCAAAAACTAAGCAAAGAATCAAAGGCTTTGAATGCCATACTCGACGAGTTGGACCTCATAGATATATATAGAACACTACACCCCAGAACCAAAGAATACTCATTCTATTCAAATGCCCATGGAACATTCTCAAGAATAGATCATGCTCTGGGACACAAAACAGGTCTCAGCCAATACCAAAAGATTGAAATTATCCCCTGCATATTCTCAGACCACAACGCTCTGAAATTGGAACTCAACCACAAGGAAAAACCTGGAAGAAACTCAAACACTTGGAGGCTAAGAACCATCCTGCTCAAGAATGACTCGATAAACCAGGAAATCAAAAAACAAATTAAACAATTTATGGAGACCAACGAGAATGAATACACAACGGTCCAAAACCTATGGGATACTGCAAAGGCAGTCCTAAGGGGGAAATACATAGCCATCCAAGCCTCACTCAAAAGAATAGAAAAATCTAAAATGCAGTTTCTATATTCTCACCTCAAGAAACTGGAACAGCAACAGAGGGACAGGCCTAACCCACTGACAAGGAAGGAGTTGACCAAGATTAGAGCAGAAATCAATGAATTAGAGACCAGAACCACAGTAGAGCAGATCAACAGGACTAGAAGCTGGTTCTTTGAGAGAATCCATAAAATTGATAGACCACTGGCAAAACTTGTCCAAAAACAAAGAGAAAGGACTGAGATTATTAAAATTATGACTGAAAAGGGAGAGGTCACGACCAGCACCATTGAAATTGCAAGGATTATTAGAAACTTTTATCAACAGCTATATGCCAAAAAACTAAACAATCTGGAAGAGATGGAGGCCTTCCTGGAAACCTATAAACTACCAAGACTGAAACAGGAAGAAATAGATTTCTTAAATAGGCCAATTAACTATGAAGAAATTGAGTCAGTGATAAACAACCTTCCAAATAATAAAACTCCAGGCCCAGACGGTTTTCCTGGGGAATTCTACCAAACATTCAAAGAAGAAATAATACCTATTCTCCTAAAGCTATTTCAAAAAATAGAAACAGAAGGAAAGCTACCAAACTCATTCTATGAGGCTAATATTACCTTGATCCCCAAACCAGGCAAAGACCCCCTCAAAAAGGAGAATTACAGACCGATTTCTCTAATGAATATGGATGCCAAAATCCTCAACAAGATCCTTGCTAATAGAATCCAACAGTACATTAAAAGGATTATCCATCATGACCAAGTGGGATTCATACCTGGGATGCAAGCATGGTTCAACACTCGCAAATCAATCAATGTGATACATCATATCAACAAGAAAAGACTCAAGAACCATATGATCCTCTCAATTGATGCAGAAAAAGCATTTGACAAAATACAGCATCCTTTCCTGATTAAAACCCTTCAGAGTGTAGGAATAGAGGGTACATTTCTCAATCTCATAAAAGCCATCTATGAAAAGCCTACTGCAAGCATTATTCTCAATGGGGAAAAGCTGGAAGCCTTTCCCTTAAGATCAGGAACACGACAAGGATGCCCACTCTCGCCACTATTATTCAACATAGTACTAGAAGTCCTTGCAACAGCAATCAGAAGACAAAAAGGGATCAAAGGTATCCAAATCGGCAAAGAAGAAGTCAAACTGTCTCTCTTTGCAGATGACATGATACTCTATATGGAAAACCCAAAGGAATCCACTCCCAAACTATTAGAAGTTATAGAACAATTCAGTAAGGTGGCAGGATACAAAATCAATGCCCAGAAATCAGTTGCATTTCTATACACGAATAACGAGACTGAAGAAAGAGAAATTAGGGAATCCATCCCATTTACAATAACACCAAAAACCATGCGTTACCTTGGAATTAACTTAACCAGAGACGTAAAGGACCTATATCCTAGAAACTATAGATCACTTTTGAAAGATATTGAGGAAGACATAAAAAGATGGAAAAATATTCCATGCTCATGGATTGGAAGAATTAACATAGTTAAAATGTCCATACTACCCAGAGCAATCTACACTTTCAATGCTATCCCGATCAAAATACCGAGGACATTTTTCAAAGAACTGGAACAAATAGTCCTTAAATTTGTATGGAACCAGAAAAGGCCCCGAATCTCCAAGGAACTGTTGAAAAGGAAAAACAAAGCTGGGGGCATCACAATGCCGGATTTCGAGCTGTACTACAAAGCTGTGATCACAAAGACAGCATGGTACTGGCACAAAAACAGACACATCGACCAATGGAACAGAATAGAGAACCCAGAAATGGACCCTCGGCTCTTTGGGCAACTAATCTTTGATAAAGCAGGAAAAAACATCCGGTGGAAAAAAGACAGTCTCTTCAATAAATGGTGCTGGGAAAATTGGACAGCTACATGCAAAAGAATGAAACTTGACCACTCTCTCACACCATACACAAAAATAAACTCCAAATGGATGAAAGACCTCAATGTGAGACAGGAATCCATCAAAATTCTAGAGGAGAACATAGGCAACAACTTCTATGACATCGGCCAGAGCAACCTTTTTCACGACACATCTCCAAAGGCAAGAGAAATAAAAGATAAAATGAACTTATGGGACTTTATCAGGATAAAGAGCTTCTGCACAGCCAAGGAAACAGTCAAAAAAACTAAGAGACAGCCCACGGAATGGGAGAATATATTTGCAAAGGACACCACAGATAAAGGACTGGTATCCAAGATCTACAAAGAACTTCTCAAACTCAATACACGAGAAACAAATAAACAAATCATAAAATGGGCAGAAGATATGAACAGACACTTTTCCAATGAAGACATACAAATGGCTAACAGACACATGAAAAAATGTTCAAAATCATTAGCCATCAGGGAAATTCAAATCAAAACCACACTGAGATACCACCTTACGCCAGTTAGAATGGCAAAGATAGACAAGGCAAGAAACAACAATTGTTGGAGAGGATGTGGAGAAAGGGGATCCCTCCTACATTGTTGGTGGGAATGCAAGTTGGTACAGCCACTCTGGAAAACAGTGTGGAGGTCCCTTAAAAAGTTAAAAATTGAACTACCCTATGACCCAGCCATTGCACTACTGGGTGTTTACCCCAAAGATACAGACGTAGTAAAGAGAAGGGCCATATGCACCCCAATGTTCATAGCTGCATTGTCCACAATAGCCAAATCATGGAAGGAGCCGAGATGCCCTTCAACAGATGACTGGATTAAGAAGTTGTGGTCCATATATACAATGGAATATTACTCAGCTATCAGAAAGAACAAGTTCTCAACATTTACTGCAGCATGGACGGCACTGGAGGAGATAATGCTAAGTGAAATAAGTCAAGCAGAGAAAGACAATTATCATATGATTTCTCTCATCTATGGAACATAAGAACTAGGAGGATCGGTAGGGGAAGAAAGGGATAAAGAAAGGGGGGGTAAGCAGAAGGGGGAATGAAACATGAGAAACTATGGACTATAAGACAAACTGAGGGCCTCAGAGAGGAGGGGCGTGAGGGATTGGGATAGACCGGTGATGGGTAGTAAGGAGGGCACGTATTGCATGGTACACTGGGTGTTATACGCAACTAATGAAGCGTCGAACTTTATATCGGAAACCGGGGTTGTACTGTATGGTGACTAACATAATATAATAAAAAACATAAAAAATAAATAAATAAATAAATAAATAAATAAATAAATAAATAAAAATCTACTCTGTCCCTTTTCTCGGTTTCTCTTCATACTCCTAAATATTTCCTTTAGCAAGAGAACAAGTGTGTAATGTATTCTACGTGCATCAGCTAGGCTGGCTACCCTCCCATAACAAATAAACCCACAATTTCTGTGGCTTTATTACAGACGATTATTTTTTGTTCATATACGTTCAATGCTTTGTGTTCCTTGCTATGGGAGGCGGAGTCAGCTTCACATGCTCATTTCATTCAGGGATTCAGGCCTCAGATATTGGATGACCTTCAATATTCTACTGCCAAGATCATTCTGAGAATCACTATCCAATAGGCAAGAGTGGAAGAGCAAACAGATCTCAAATGGGAGGAGGATTTGGGTGCCAAGTGTGAAAGAGCCATATATTGCTTCTGCTCTAACCGGCCCAGATACAGTCCTTCAACCCCCCCTCACCGTAGAGAAGACTGGAAGTGTGGTTTGGTTGTGGAAATGGGTTTATTATACAGCTAGTGCACTTGCTATTCTGTGACAATTAGCCTTTAACTTTAAAAAAAGAACAAACTATGTTATTCATTTGACTTGCCAGGATATTAAATTCAGGTTTCAGAGTCTTTAGTTCAGCATCAATTCCCACCTCAATCTTAACAAATTAATTTCTCATTATGCCCTGCAAAGACCTTCCTTGTCATCCAAACTAATTTACTTTCTGCCCACCAGTCCTATTTACTATGACTTTTCATAGGTCATTTCAATTTACTCCATCTGGATAAACTTCCTTTATTTTTCTATCAAACCCTAAACCCTACATCCTTAAAACAGGACTTAAAGCCCATCTTTTCTAGAAGATTTTTCAAGATGAATAAAGCTATTACCTTGACCACACTCATGCATATGATCCCTCAGTAATATACTAACTTCCTCTCTCCTTTCTTCCCCCATATTTCTGGGAGACTTGAGAAGGGTAGGAGTTTAGGGCATCCATTCATAAACAAGTTCCATAATCCATTATGTGGCTCAGAGTGGAATCCTCCATTAACATCCTTTGATGGCATCTTACTTTCTTCATCTAATGTCTAAAAACTCCTTCATAAGCTAATGCTTCATCTGATCCTAGCCTATCAAGTCTCTTCATGATTGTTTAATTTTTCCATGGATCTGCCCATAATTCTATTCTTCTGATTATATTATTTATGACAGGTAGGAGCAGATAAGAAACTATGGAGAAAAAAGTCACAAAGCTTCAAGATAAACTGAAAAAAAATTAGAAAACCTTTTATTACCATATTAAAGTGTTTCAAAATCTGTATATATGTACATAAATATACAAATACAAATATAATGGAGATATAGCTCTCAGAGATGCCTCTTTAAAGCCATTCTTTTTACTTTTTTGGTTATCTATGGCTTTACACTGAATAGCTTACCCAGAAGAAACACTTATATTCTTTTTTTCTGACATTTTATAAAAATGAACTTTCTTAAAAAATGAGGGTATAGGCTAGAGAACCTATGTGTGAATTTAAGAACATCTGCACAACATGTGCGAATGTAAGTAGAAAGTGAATAAAACACGAAAAAGATACTTAGCAAAAAACCAAAGGTCAAACATGCCAGATTACTAAAAATGAAACCTACCTATGCAACTAAATGTCTCACGTGACCATGAAGGGTTTTATGGAATTCATTATAATTTCCTCCCTTCAAATTACAATTTTTCACATAAAAATATTTTTAGTATCATACACATGAATTAGGGATAATTTTCTTCTAGACACAGAATACATCTCTCTCCTCCAAGTAAAAACATTGTAGGTAAAATTCCTTCATCAATTAGATTTGCTGACATAAATCTTGAGTCTCAAGCTCACCTCAATGCTGCACCCCATGTATATCTCCTCTTGTTAAGGTAAATAAATACCTGTGATGAGTTTTGCTGGGTGGATGTGCTGGAGCTCAAAAGCATTTAGGGAGGGAGCAGATGCTGCTCCAGGGATACCGCACACACTACAGATGATTGGCTGTGCGGCTGGCTTTAGTTGTAACCACAGCACTGGATCTTGAACCATCCCTATGCTAAGCAAATGTTTATGTTTCTTTTCTTTTCCCAAGAGTGATTCGCAGTGCTATTTCCCACTAGAATCATTTAGGAAACATTCAAAATGCTGATTCCCCAGGACTTTCTGTATTCCAGGTATACACAGCTGGTGGTCTGATTCAGAGTCCCCCAAATCCTAACTGAACATCCCAACCTTGCCATCCTCTCTGCAAGAGGGCACTCTTAAAACCTGCTTGATTTCATCTCTCCCCAAAGCTCTTTAGGCCAAAATGAGTTAGAGCTGAAAAGCAATTTCTTAACACGTCACCCCTAAAACTTGACATTAGAAAGCGGAAAAGTCCTTTTAAAAATCCAGCTCCTTGAGATTAAAAACCTCAAATTGTTTATCGAATCAATAATTACTTTTATTTTAAGAAATTTATTTTAAATATTTCAAAACAGATTATTTCCCTAACAGCAGAAGTAAGGGTTTTTGGGGGGTTTTTGTTTTTTCTTTTGTTTTAGGAATTCGAACATACCCCCACTTCTGAATGAATTTACTGGTAAATATTTATTGGGCACCTAACATATGTGGATTACTCTTGTACTCAGCTCTGTGGGAAGCAGAACAGAATCGGGAACTAAACCTGATTTTTTTTTTAAACAATAAGTGAATAAGCATTGAAAATGGTGGACATAAAGTAAGTGTCTAAGAGTTCTAAGAAAGGAAAGTAATTGGCTAACAGTATGGAGGAAAAGCCAAGAGGAATGATAAAGAGGAAGACTGGTAACAAAGCACTATTGTGCATTCATTGCTCTTGAGGAGCCTAGCTTTCTTGTTGAGCAGGCACAGAGGACACAACTGGATCATCAGAACTGGGCATATTAAAAGACACAGGCAAAACTGAAGAATTTAGATGCTATTTTGTAGAAAACTGGGAAATTGGTTAAGAAGGGCAACTGAGGCATGTAGTTAATCTGATTAAAATAACAAGGGCTTAAATATCTACATTTTATAGAGTACCTAGAAATATGCAGAGCAAGTGACTGGAGGGGTGTGAACAAGAACTTGGAAACAAGGCTGCTCTGGAAATATTGAACTTCAAAAGTAATTCAAAGCATCTGAGCAGGTATATGCAAAATAACCTCAAAGAAGCAAAATAGCATCAGTCTAAAGCAGTCCAGTTGAATTCATTAACATTTCTAAAGAAAAGAAGGTCTCCTCTACCAGCAGTTGGAAAATAAAGAAAAAAAGTTAGAGAATTGGCAGAACCACCTCGAGCATTGCCCATGGCAGAGTGACCCTTGCCAGACCAGTCTTTACCTGGAAATTAATGCTTCCACTACAGCTATGCTGACATTTGACTCCTAGAACTAACTCTCTTCGCTTTTAAACTACATTCATAAACAAAGGTCTCTTAGAATTGCCATGTGATTTTCTTAATGGGAAAGAATAGCAAACCAAAGGGTTCACCAACTATTCCCCGTTATATGTTAACAAATCTTTACTCTGATTTGTAGATCTTTTAGGGGATTAGTTAATATGAATTTGTCCAAGAGTAAAAACTGCCATTTACAGGGTTCTTTGGATGTGTTAAGCCTTATATTAAGGTCTAATGGGGTTCAAGGCATAGCCCAAAATACGGCACCTTGGAACACTGAATATTTTAAGCTGAAGAAAATTGAGAAAGAGTAGGAACAGGAAGGACTTTCTGACCTTCCCTTGAAGCAAGTCTTGGGGCCCTCATGGAAGAGGTGCCCTCCCTATAGCTGGAGGAAAGGAATATCCTTATTTCTGAATATTGAGGGAAGTCAGAGGGATGCCAAGAGGAATCTAAACCAATAGGCCTTGTTAAATTTCACCCTGCTTACCCCTTTTTCCTATCACATTTTTCCACAACTTTTCACTCCATCAAACCTAGCACAAAAATGCTGAGGTTCAACTGCTTCTTTGGGTCCTAATCTTTTTATGAAGGCTCCTGTTTTATGCAAAACATATTAATTTTTATATTTTTATATTAATTTGTATGCTTTTCTCTTGTTAATCTGTCTTTGGTTACAGAAGCCCCAAATGAGAACTTAAAAAGGTGAAGGAAAATATATTTCTTCCTCTCTTATAAGACTTTATGATACTAATTTATTTAATTCTCCATTATTCTAGAAAATAGATACCATTATTCCCATTTACCAGCTTAGAAAAACAACAACAAAACTGAAAGGTGCCCATGTATGCAAGGCTGGTTCAACAGTGGAAAAACCAAATAATGTAATCCATCACATCAACAAACTAAAAAAGAAAATTTACATGATCATATCAATAGATGTAGAAAAATCAAATGACAAAATCCAATACCCATCCATGATAAAAACTATCAGTAAACTAGGAATGGGAACTTGATAAAGAATATCTACAAAAAACCTACAGCCAATATCATACTTTAATGGCAAGAAACTTTAAGCTTTCCCAATAAGGTCAGGTACCAAGCAAATATGTCTCCTCTTACTACTCTTTTTCATCATCCCACTAGAAGTTCCAGCTCATTCAATAAGACAAGAAAAGGAAAAAAACAAACAAACAAAAACAAAAACAAAAAAAACTATACATATTGGGAAGGAAGAATTAAACCTATCTTTGTTTATAGATGACATAATCACCTATATAGAATATCTAAAAGAATCAACAAAAAATGATGTTAATAAGCAATTATATCATGGTTGTAGGCTACAAGGTTAATATATAAACGTCAATCTCTTTTCCATAAATTAGCAGTAAACAAGTGGAATTTGAAATTAAAAACATCATACCACTTATATTAGCACTCAAAAATAAAATATTTAGGTATAAACATAAGAAAATATGTACAAAATCTATATGAGAAAAGCTATAAAACTGATGAATGAAATCAAAGAAGAATTAAGTTAAATGGAGAGATATTCCATGTTCATGGATAGGAACTCTCAATATTATCAGTTCTTCCCAACTTGATCTGTAGACTTAACGTGATCTCAATCAAAAATCCCAGCAAGCTATTTTGTGGATATTGACAAACTGATTCTAAATTTATAAGAAGAGAAAAAAGACCTAGGATAGCTAATCCTGATAGTGAAGGAGATGTACAAAGTTGTAGGACTGTCACTAGCTGACCTCAAGATTTAGTATAAAGCTACAGTAACCACAGGGACGCCTAGGTGGCTCAGTCATTACGTGGCTGCCTTTGGCTCAGGTCATGATCTGAGTGTGCTGGGATCAAGCCCCTCATCGGGCTCCCCACTCAGCGGGAAGCCTGCTTCTCCCTCTCTCACTCCCCCTCTTGTGTTCCCTCTCTCGCTGCCTCTCTGTCAAATAAATAAGTAAACTATTAAAAAAAAAAAAAGCTACAGTAATCACAATAGTTGGCACTGGTGAAAGAATAGACAAATAGATCAATATAACAAAACAGAGACCCCAGAAAGAGACCCCCATAAATATAATCAACTCATCTTTGACAAAGGAGTAAAGGCAATTCCTTGGAGCAAAGATAGTCATTTAAAATTTCTTACCCCTGAGCAACAAAACTTTCATGCCCTCTGAAAAAAAGCACAAGCCCAGTGAAATTTTCCCTTTACTCCCTCTCCCTGTCTCTCCTTCTCCAGGTTAGAGACTCTAGGACTCACAACTATCCTAGGATAAGGGAAATAAATGTTTGACGTTTTATTTTTTTCAAAGAAGGAAGTGCAAACCTTCTTTTCCTATGTCCTAGGTGACAATCCAAATTACAGAAAATGTGTATATATCCTTTAGCTTTGGAGATAATTATCTTGATCTGTAGGTTTCAACATGCCCAAAATATTCCATGACTGATCTTGTTTAACTCTATCCTGAAGTATATACTTGAGGGTCAAAGTCATTTGGGAGGCAGACACTGTGATTCTATGTATTTTTAATATGAAATCAAGTTTCTATCCTCCAAATAACTAACAAATGAATCACAGCTAAAGCAATTTTTTAAAAGAACAAGGTCAGCCTGATTATAGGTGGCTGTATGTATATGTATGTGAGCAAAGATCAAACACATAATTTTCTACATTAGTGTTTGTTCTTAGAAAGTTTAACTTTGAACTTTTTGGTGACTTTATCACCTCCTTTGCATATATATATAGTAAAAAATCTAAATACAATTCCAAGAGAAGGATAGTGAGCTACTGTGAGTGGCTGTAATTTTATGGATTTGGTTTTATTCTTTTTACATTCAAACTTGACAGAAGACTTATTGTGTTCTAATGATGGAAAATCCCCAAATCCAACCTAAAATTATATGAAGGGGGCAATAAAAGAAGGAAACACAGGCAAATAAGAGAGGAAGTCATTAGAACAAATGCAGTAGGTCTCCTCATTACAATGCAGAAAATGAAGAAAATGTAGAAGCACATGCATTTATTTATTTCAAATAGTTCCTCTTAATCCGGGTTGAGTGGCTTCATTCTACATATTTTGAGTGCTGAGGTAAGGACAATATATTTTTTCTCTTTCATTCTGGTGTCTGGAAATAAGCCTATTTGGCACTGTCTCCCGCAGACTACAGACAGGACTAAACAAGCTTCCTGAAGAAATGAGCAGATTTTGGCAGAGTAGTGGGTTTGCAATCCCAATTGCTTACCGGTCTATGAGTGCAATGATTAACATTTGGCTTCTTGTTCTTTCATTTACTACTGGGGCTTTTTAGCCTTTGATCACCTTTCTATTTCACCAGTTGCCCTTTAGTTTCACAAATTATTCATACACACTACATTTGGTTTTTCCTTTCATCTTTCTCACCCATTGTTCCTTCTATTGCTAGCTAATGTTTATTGAATTATTCAGTGATTTAGGGAGACCCCCTAAAGTGTAATGTTTTCCTAGGCTCATTTTTCTTCACTGAAGGCCATATAGATAACACTAAAATTTGCCACAAAACACCTGGTACTAACTATTGTTTTTAGATTTGTAATGCTCAGAGTTAATATTAAAACTGTGAGGAATCCATTATCACTATATGAAGGATTTTAAGGTCAAGAAGAATTGATTTTTTTAAAATTCTAAAGACATTAAATATTGTGATTAGTGACTATAAAGAATAACAGCTACAAAATTTGGTTAAATAACTTGGAATATCATCGCTGTGTGCCTTGGAAGAGATCATATTTATTATTTGTTTGAAAAATTAATTCCAGGAAGATCCTGAAAAATTGAGTCATAGGCTCAGCCAGATCATAAATTCTTTTTAAAGCATTTCCCATATTTTAAGCATCAAACAATATACCAGCTACTGTATTAGGTATTTTAACCTTCATCATATTAATATTCTATAACCATATGAGGTAGATTTCGTCATTCTGTGTTTTATACAACAAGAAACTGAAATCAGACAACTCAAATAACAAACCCAGTCAACACAGGTAGAAGTGCCTACGTTGGAACCTAGGTATTAGAGACTATACAAACCATACGTTTCCATCACACCACACTTCCTCCTTTAGCAAGCCAAAGCCTGAACCAGAATTTTTTTTTTTAATTTCTCCCTTCAAAAATTATTTTTTACATGATGGTACTGATAATTTGTATTTCATTACTTCTCCCTAGTTTTTATTCAAATGAATACATGTATAATGTTTCAGTGCTTGAATGACACTGCAAAGCTACAAAAACCGTCAAAAAGCAGTTTCTTACTCACCCCTTCCCATCCAAGTCTCACCATAATTGCTTCTTTTCACATGTAGATCCATATTTCTAAATAATACTATATATATTTTTGACCTTTCAAAACTTAGAATTTATTTATTTTGCCATATAAAGAGTTCAGCCCTTTTACATTTACCATTCCCTTAAATATATACTTTTCTTCCATCGCCTATGTTTAGATGAAACTTTTAAGTGGATACTTACCTTATTTCCACACTAAAAATATTGCTCACAGGAGTCATATGGTATACTAAAACAACATTCCCTTTTCTTATATAATTTTTTATAGTTTTCCCGTAACTAACGGTTATTAATAATGATCACTTTTTTTCATTTTCTATATATTATTGTGCAGCACGTTGTTTGCTTTGGTTTCACTCTGTGATCATACAGACTTTGTATTTCTCAGATCTGAACCGTCAGCTAGCATCTGCAATGTCTGCCTTCTGTGTTTACAGAATTGCTTGAGATCTATTATTGGCCCTCATCTCTTCCCTATTCTCTTTGCCCATGAGGTTTTATATATAAATATATAAATATATCTATCTTCTATCCTTTTTATTTTAGTGGGGTTTTGAGGAGATGTTAGGATAAATGTGTTTTCAACCAGCTGTGTTTAATCACAAGCCCAGTATACCCTGAAATTGTCTTTAGCACGTAATTTAGCACTCACCACAGCAGCATATAATGTTGTTTTGTATGATAATTTGTTAGCTTTTACAACATGGAGCAGAGAGCTTATTTTATATTATCTTTGAATCTACATTCGTATTGAACACACCACATTTTGCAGAATAGCCACTTGATAAATTCTTATTGTTGGCAATCAATGCAGCAGTCAACCAATTCATCCTGCCATTCCTAGAATCTGAAATGTAAAAAATGAGAGGGCTGGTAGCAGAAAGAGTCCTTCTTAAGGAATTAGGTAGAGTCCAAAGCAAAACCATTTCCTTTAAAAGTTGCATTTGTTTTAATATTTACATTTTATATATTTCAAAATAAATTTGGGATTTTTAAATGCTTCATGACAAATTATATGGAAAAGGGACTTTCCTATTTTCTAGCATAAAACAACTAAGCTTATTTGATTTTTAGTCAATTTACCATTGAGCCGAGTTTCAGCAGGATAAATTATTCTGCTGTTCAGTGAAATTGTTGGCAATTATGTTAAAGGAGAACAGAAAGTATTAAATAAGAATTTTCTTTACAGCTTCTCTTTTGATATAGCAGCACCAGCTTTTATAAGAAACAAGCATGCAAGAACTTGTTTTTGTATAACTACATGAAGCTCAAATCCTAAAGTGTTTATAAAAACTTCATCTCCGTGTTTAGGAGAAAACACTTCCTCTTCAAATATGAAGATAATCTGAATTAAAAGAAAAAGGTATATTCATCAGAAATAGAGGCTCCCTCACTGTTATTCCATTTATTCTATTTTATGACTCCAGTTGAAAGAATTTTATAATATGAAAATGGAAGACAAATTACAATACCAGTAAAACATTATCTTGTATTTTTTTTTACCTTTTAATCATCCAGGATAATTTTATAATCTAATTGTTTTCCATGGTTTTGGACTCATCACCCAAAAATGTTCTAGCAGCAAACCTAGTAAACTGCCTTCTTGAAATACATTAATAAGTAATTTGGGAAGGTTGGCACACCAAATGAAAAGTGATTCCTTCTCTCTGATTTTCTTATCTAAGAAACACTGCTAATATCAGGCAGACCTATTTTTAAATACTGAGAGACAGACAGAATTGGAGTCACCCATCGTCTTCTTTGTCTACAGTTAGATTGAAATTCAAAACGATCTACTGTCAAAAGTTGATGAGAGAGGGGCGCCTGGGTGGCACAGCGGTTAGGCGTCTGCCTTCGGCTCAGGGCGTGGTCCTGGCGTTGTGGGATCGAGCCCCACATCAGGCTCTTCCACACTGAGCCTGCTTCTTCCTCTCCCACTCCCCTGCTTGTGTTCCCTCTCTCGCTGGCTGTCTCTATCTCTGTCGAATAAATAAATAAATAAATCTTTAAAAAAAAAAAAAGTTGATGAGAGAAAGTTAACCTGGTTTAAGAGAAGTGCAGTTCTGCTTAATACATGAAATGCAGATTATTAAAGTTGTTAAAAGAAAGAGAATATTTTAGGCATAAGAACCTGTGTAGAGTAGTAGGTAAGAGCATGAGCCATGTAGACAAATGGTCTTGCTTCAAACCCTACTTAGGCTATAACCTAATCTTATGACCTAGAACAAGCCCCTGAACATCTCTAAAGCTCTTTCTGCATTTATAAAATATGGCAAATCGTACCTGGTCCATGGGATTGTGAGAGGATTAAGTAAGAATACATGTGACACAATGCTCTGATGAAAACCAGAAGAAACACTGACTTTTACTATTAACAATTTCACTCATTAATTCAACAAATACTTTGCGAAGGCCTACTACATATTACACAGGCACTGTTCTAGGTGTCGTGCATACAGTAGTGTTAAATTAACTAAACAAGGAGGCCAGTAGATTGAGGTGACTCTAATGCCTGGGTGATCCATGTAAGTGAACCAGAGATGAAGGACGCAAGTGCCTTGAGGTTACAAAATCAAATTCTAAGGACAACCAACTACAAAGAGCCAAGGAGACTTTCCCAAATAAGGCAACCTCTTAAGTTACAGCAATTTCCTTGCTTTGCTTCTGCGTCTTCCTTATAAAAGTGTTGTCCCTAGCTCCTTTTCCTGGAGCACTTCTAACCACTTCTGGTTTTGTGCTGCCTGTTCAAATAGATTTTTGGCTCAAATAAACTTTAAAATGTTTCGTATGCCTCAAATTATCTTCTTTTAAGAAAGATTTTATTTATTTATGAAAGAGAGAGTGGAGAGAAGAGCAGAGGAAGAGGGACAAACAGATTCCGTGCTGAACACAGAGCCCTACGTGGGGCTCAATCTCAGGATCCTGAGATCATGACCTGAGCCAAAATCAAGAGTTAAATGATTAACTGACTGACCCACCCAGGGGCCCCGCTGCCCCCCACCCCGCCAAATTACCTTTTAAGTGTAATGAATAACTTTTTTTGCCCTTGTGGGGGCTATATTCTAGTGAGAATATACAAATAAAAAAACCAGAAAATCCCTGCCCTAAAGGAGTTTGTCAGTTGATGAGAGAACCACACAATCTATCCCTACCCACAGCTTGAAACTACTTACCTCCCACATAGCTTATTGCCTACATTAATATGACATTACCATTCCGTTGTCTTCATTAGTAAAACTTTACTATTTAAAGAGATGATGAGAATTCACTATAATGGAGTTGACAAGGAAATTTGGTTATTTTTGTGACAAACAACATTTCAATAATTAGAATTACATGTTATGACATTATACCAGGACATATTAGAAGCTGAGGAATTTTACATAAGTTCTGGAACAGTTATAGCATTCACCCATACAATATAACCTAAGAAGGTTTATCATCATTTGTTTGACAATACATCCATGTAACTTAGCACACAAAATAAACAAGTCTAATTAATCAAAAAGACTTCATTTAGAATTTGAATTTTGGGACGTTAAAAACCTCAGAAGGTTCTAAAGCACATGCCTAAATAGGATTACAGATTATTATAATGCTTAATATTTAATTATCTGTTTAACCAAGGGGGCAGTAACAGATTCTACAGAAGGTTATATACTTGTTAGCAAAACTCAGCTCCTTCAATATTAGTAAGTTTCAATTTCCATAAGTAATCAAAGACCTGATGAAGACGAAACACAGAAACTTTGTTCTTCTGGACAGATAAAGAACAAAACTTTGTTTACAATTTCTTATCAAGAGCGGACCAACAATCCAAGAAAACTTTGTCTTTTTAACAAAGAGAACAACAAAATTCCAATCTTACACCAGTGTACTTTTAAAACTTATTCATTCCAATCTTAGTTGTGACCATGCATAAAATTCTTTTCCAAAGATTCTCCTTCATGAACCTTCTACAACTTTGCTTCACCTATTTTGTCCTAAGTTTTCCCTCTATAAACAACCAGTCTCATTTTAGGAGAAAATTACCTTCTTTTCCCTCAACAAAAAGTTTTTCTCATTCCTTATACCTTTCTTACATATCTCCTATTTCCTAATGCAGGGTTGTTTTCCTTACCATTTTTAGCAGTCTCAATTACATTTAGCAGAACTTTGACTTTTAGAAACCTGAGTCTCCAGTGAAAACTAAGTAGTAACCAACTGCGAACTATTACACCAAAATTCTTTAGAGTGGAAAATTTATTAGTATATTTTATAATTTCTAGAAACATAGTATTTTTTCATAGTACAACTTTCAGTGGAGCATAAAATAGCAGATCCAAATTTATCCTTAGTTAATCTGTAATGAGAAGTCAAAAGCAGATAAACCTCTGCTTAGTAATTAAGGCTCCAGTGTTTTATCTTATTTGTAAAAAACTTAGATACTCAATAAATGTAACCCAATTGATCATTTATCTTCCACCATCGTTGTAAGTCTTTTTTGCTACTAAATTGCAACAGAGATAGCAGGAGCATATTATTTGACCTTTAGTGAACCTCGGTGGAATAAAAGTTTTCTATTTAATGCTGATAACTTTAAAGACATGCTTATTATAATTAAACTAACAACCTTGAATTAGCTTTCATACCAAATATGTTGTACCCGTGTCCACTAAGAAGTCGATTTGCTCCGAATTGCCAATTTTACGTGGGGCTCCCATGGGGAAACTGAAGTGGGTGGCTTAAGTTCAGGGGAGCCCCTGGGGCCCTAGATTTGGGAGGTGATTCAGTTTGAACCTCATAAGGAGGTGCCCCAAAAGACTGGGGTGCTTTTCTCCTGGATTGTGAGGGCCGGAGGAGCAGGAGCCAAGGGCGCTGGAGCCCCTGAGCATGCTGGAGCCGGCGCGCGGATGCCACGCAGATGGTGGGGTGGAAACGGGGAGGGGGAGGGGGAAGCAGAAGCAGAGGTGCCGCCCGCAAGAACCGAGGACTCTACGTTGGAACATCTCTTTATCTCTGTCTCCTCTCTCTCCCTCCTGCAAAATAGGCTTTTTGCTCTGGTTGCCTTTCAGCCATCTGTACTATTTATTCAAAACAGGTCGTAAAAGACTTTGTTTGGGAACAGCAGGAGTATTTCCTATCTTCCTAGGCAGAAATTCAGAAAACACATAGAAGAAACAAAATTATAACTAGACTAAGCCCAGAGTACCTCTGCTGGCATTTGTTCTTCTCCAAAAGTCCGAGTTTCACCAACTGAACCAAGTGGCTTCCTAGTTTCTGGCTTCTCCCTAAAAGTCGGAGCTTCACTGACCGAACCAAGTAACCAGCCAAGAGAGCCAAGCCAAAACCCCCTATTTGGAGGCACCCGAATGAGAGGAAGGAAGCCAAGAATCACTAATATTTGTGGAGCGAACATTAAAGGCCCAGTTTCCAAATATCTCCCTTTCACAAAGGGAAAATGTAATGTAAATGCAATGAGGCCGATTTTGCCCAAAGATACCAAAAGCTGCAACAATAAAGAAACCAAAAGCAAATGAACCGGTGCACAAACAAACTGGCAAAGTCCAACTACCCCTTTCTCCATTTGCACCCCGGACAAACGCAAAGTGGTTTCCACCCAAGGAAAAGCCCAAACGGCGGGAAGGGAACGTCGGAGTCACTTACCCTACTATCCGGGTGGTCCACTCGCAGAGCTTCGTGGATTCCTTGCCCCAACAGCCACGTGCCCCAACAGTCCTAGCGACTGCAGGAAGTGAAAGCAGCAGCCCCGGAACAGGTGGAACCCACAAGTGCTAGGGATTTCCCGGAAGCTTCTCTGGGGCGGGGCCGGCTGCTTCGGCCTGTCGGGCCAAATTGTAAGGGAGGTGGAGCTCGTTCTGCTCACCCCGTGGCAGACCAGTAGTAGGTCGAGAGGCAAGACATCGGGGCAAAGAAAGCGACTTTATTCAGAAAGTCAGCAAGCCAAGGAAATGGTGGACTATTGTCCCAGAACAGTCTCCCCACCCCCGCCCCGACCCTGCCCCACTCCAACGTGAGATTTGAGCATCTTTTATGTTTAAGAGGACCATGCGAGGGGGCTGCTGGTCCAACGGTGGCTGACATCTATACACATCTGAGGACGGTCTTGTAACTTCTTTGTCCTTGATCAGCTGATCTTCATGTAAAGGAATCTGGTCCTGTCATTCCTGTGAATCTCAAACATAGCATAGTCATTTCTGTACGCACTTCCTTATCTCCTTGGTTGAGGTAGGTTTTGCAAATCTNGGGAGTGGGAGAGGAAGAAGCAGGCCCATAGCGGAGGAGCCTGATGGGGCTCGATCCCATAACTCCGGGATCACGCCCTGAGCTGAAGGCAGACGCTTAACCGCTGTGCCACCCAGGCGCCCCATAAACAGAACTTTTTTTTAAAAGATTTTATTTATTTAGTTATTAGGGAGAGAGAGAGAGGGAGAGAGGGGCAGAAGGAGAGGGAGAAGCAGACTCCCCACTGAACAGGGATCCCGACTGGGGCCTCCATCCGAGGACCCTGAGGTCATGACCCAGAGGATATCAAGAGTCAAACACTTAACCGACTGAGCCGCCCAGGCGTCCCTAAGCAGAAGTTTCTAAGCCAGGGGTCACAGCAGCAAGGGAAGTGGAAGCAATATGGAGCTAGATATGCTAAGTTTCTCCCTGTTACAATTTGAATCAGGATTCTCTTAAGTCCTGTTCCTTACCAGGCTTCTGACCTCCAGATCTGTCCTTGGCCCTTTTAGCCCAGTTTTAGCAAGAATTCTCCTGGTTCGGGTCGGTGAAAGTCCCCTATCCTTTAGAGTTGATCAGTTCCCATCTTTCTCCCTGGATATCTTACCACCCTGACCTGCTTTCAGCAAAAATCCTTCAAGTCAGTTTAGCTAGAATCCCAGTAGCCGTTTCCTTTAGTAATTTTCCGCCCACTGACCCCCTACTCTGATCCTTGCCTGTAAATCCCCACTTGTCCTTATTGGTGACAGAACTCATCCTCTTTCTCCTATTGCAAGACCCCACTGTAATGGTCCCCCTGAATAAAATCTGCCTTACCGTCTTTAACATGTGTCAGAATAATTTTTCTGCAAGAGTGACTTTGGTGAGAGTTGCTTCAGGTGGTGGAGATAAAAACTTGATTGAAGTGGATTGAAGAGATAATGAATGGGGGTGAATTGGAGAAAGCAAATACAAATACTTAAAAGGGAAGCACAGAAATGAGGCAATGGAGGGAGATACGGATCCTATAGAAAATATCAAGGATGACGATACTTGGGCAATTCATCCATTTTCACAGGACTGTAAATAAAATAAGTAGATACTGATGCAACTATGCTAGTAGTTGGTAAAGAGTGAGGGGGAGATGCTTTTCTGATTTTTTTAATGAAATAAGCAAATCATTAGCTGTGGTCTCCTCATCCTTGGGAAGGATGAGCTGGAGGTTTCGGAAGGCAGATACTTGTCTTGAAGAGAGAGAGAAACAAAGGAATTATAGTAGGGTTTCCAAACGTGATTACAATGATAGATCGTGGAAGCCAAGTGTGCAATGCAAGAAAAAAGAATGTGAAGGGGTGAGGGTCCATTTGAGTAGGTATTACTGACCTCTTATTCGAGGTAGCAGAGCTGAGTCTCTGTTCTTTCCTGCCCTGAGGGTCAATGAGCTTAAATATTATTAAACATTGTTTCGACCCTTCCCGAATCTCTTCAGAAGTGTGATAGTTTGTTTTTGGTTTTTTGTTTTCGGCTCCACAGAAACAACCCCTTATTCTTCACCTAGCACGATGAATGTCTATTTATTCTATGCTGGCGTAATTAAGAGACCCACTCCAAAGACCAGTCCCAGAATAAAGCATTTTCTCCTGAATATCTTTTTGTTACTGCCTATAGCGGATATGGCTCCAACTCACTTCAACTTATATAACATATATATTTTCTGAGGACTTATTCTATACTTGGCTTTGTTTGGGCACTGTGAAAAAAACAATAATCCTTGCCTTCAAGGAGCTTTGTTTTGGGGACTGCATATGATTAACAAAGAAAATCCCAAAGGGATAATTCTGGCATGAATTGGAGGTGGCATGAAAGGAGAAAAAGAGTATGGTGGGTGAAGTGCAATTTTAAATAAGGTGTTCATAAAGCTCTTATTTAGAAAACAAAGACCTGAAGGAAGGGAGTGAGTTATGGAGATAGCTAGGAGAGTGCATCCAGCTCAAGGAATATCAAATGCAAATATCCAGAGGTGGGAGTCTGCCAGATTTATTCTCAGGGCCCTCAGGAGGCCAGGGGACTAGTGACCAATTGTAGGTAAAAAGAAGTAAAGGGGAGGAAAACTTAAGTTGCATTGTTTTCTACCTATGCATGGGACAAGCCAGGGAAGTGAGGAAATGATGAAAGAGAGGAATGCATTGCGTGGTGCACTGGGTATTATATGCAAATAATGAATCATGGAACATTTACATCAAAAACTAAGGATATACTGTATGGTGACTAACATAACATAAAAAAAATCATTATAAAAAAAGAAAAGAGAAAGAGAGGAATGATGATCAAAACTGTTTTTAAAAGGATCACTGTGGCTGCTGTACTGAGAGCACATGTTCCCTTATGTTAGAAGGTCATGAGTTTGTTGTTTTTGTTTTGTTTTTTTGTTTTGTTTTTGTTTTTTTAAAGATTTATTTATTTATTTATTTGACAGAGATAGAGACAGCCAGCGAGAGAGGGAACACAAGCAGGGGGAGTGGGAGAAGAAGAAGCAGGCTCATAGCGGAGGAGCCTGATGTGGGGCTTGATCCCAGAATGCCGGGATCACGCCCTGAGCCGAAGGCAGATGCTTAACCGCTGTGCCACCCAGGCGCCCCTGTTTTGTTTTTTTGTAGGCTAAAGTAACTCCAGACAAAAGTGTAATAATAAAGGAAAACAAGACCCTTGATAATTTGGGAAATCCGGGTGGAAGATGTTGGTTCAACCACTAATCGTTCTTGGAAGTGAGCCATTTTTAGGTCAACATGTTACTAATTCTGGAAGCTCCATGTAATCTGGTAAAAAACAAACAAACAAACAAACAAACAAACAAACCAACCTATTTCTTTAATACGGAATGTAAGAATGTCCCATGTTTGGGATAGGCTCCTGGAAGGTAGGCCCGGATGCAGGCTTCTAGTACAGAACCCAGGGGTTCAATCAGACTTCTGCCAGGGTCCAACAACTTGGTTGAGCCATTCCATTCTGAAATCAGAAGAGAAGAATAGTGGGGCTCCTGGGTTGCTCAGTCTTTAAGCGTCTGCCTTCGGCTCATGGCGTGATCCTGGAGTCCTGGGATCAAGTGTCGCATCGGGCTCCTCTGCTGGGAGCCTGCTTCTTCCTCTCCCACTCCCCCTGCTTGTGTTCCCTCTCTCGCTGGCTGTTTCTCTCTCTGTCAAATAAATAAATAAAATCTTTAAAAAAAAAAAAAAGAAGAGAAAAAAAGAGAAGAGAAGAATAGGCCAGCAGACCTGAATGGAGGCCCTCCTCATAATATCCAGTGCTGTCAGCTTTGGCCACTTTCCACTGCCCCTAAATAGTTAACTTCCTCTTTCTCATCTTCCCACAGGCCTTTGTAGGGGCCCTCCACATACTCCCTCGACACACCACCTCTACACCTACACAAACCATACGTGTCACCCTCACCTGCCTAGCCCCTTGATAGCTAATACTCTATGATCTCATGTATATGTGGAATTTAAAACAACAGCAACAGTGAAGGGCTCATAGACACACAGAACAGACTGATGGTTGCCAGAGGCAGAGGGGTTGGGGGCACAACATGGGTGAAGGTGGTCAAAAGGTACAAACTTCCAGTTATAAAATACAGAAGTCCTGGGAATGTAATGTATAGCATAGTAACTAGAGTCAATAACACCGTATTGCATATTTGAAAGTTGCTAAGAGAGTAGATCTTAAAAGTTCTTATCACATGAAAAAAAATTGTGACTATGTGTGGTGATGCATATGAATTAGACTTATTGTGGTGATCGTTTTGTCATATAGACAAACATTCAATCATGCTGTACACCTGAAATTATTATCATGCCATATGTCAGTTACATCTCAAGTTTTAAAAATGACTTATTTCCTTGACACTGAACATGAGAGTGTGGCATGTCTTGGGTGGGTTCCTAGAAGGGCAGGAACACCTGATAATTCATAAACAACTGTGCGAGACTAGTACAAAACTGATACCATATGCCAAGAATAAATGGTGATATTAAATTCTTCAGGTTCCTATTTTCTCTCTTGGAATTTTATGCTTGACTAAATCCCCTGTGAACTAAATGATCTCCAGTAACTCTTAGATATTTTAGGTGGTGAAAGACTAGAAATTCAACTACCTGCAAGGGGATGGGGTCCTTGAGAAGTTAATTGGGAAAAATATTGAAATATATCTATTTTTTTAAATAGGTAATGCAGTAAAGCCAGGCAGTGTATTACAATGCATTTCATTATTCTGTCAAATTTCTGTTTTTATATATATAAAGCATTGAAATATCAATAATAAATAGATAAAAGCAGGAGCTTAGTGTAAGACTTATTATAGTCACATCTAGAGCAAAGGACTTTTATCTGTGTTTGAGTCCTAGGCTAGATTTGTAACCTTGGGCAAGATATACCCACCATGACCCTCCATTATCTCATATGCAAACTAATATATTAGCTATTGTGGTTCAGATCATGTTTTAAAACGTACTTGAAAATATTTGTAAATCACAAAATTCCATAAAAATCATAAAGAAGCAGGGAAATACTCTCCAAGTTGTCAATTTTCTATTTTCTCTATTAAGCCTTTATCCCTACTATATGGAAATAAAAATTAAAACATTTTCTATTTCTATTCATTTCTCTTACCTTGATGAAATTACAAATAAGGAATAAACAAAAAGTTTACAAGTAGGAAGAGAAAGCAAGAGGAAAGATGATTGTAATGGTCTAAGTGAATGATTTAGGTCGTGCTTCTTAGCAGAAGACTTCTCACCTGGACTTTCGAGTTTACTTCAAAAATTTCTCTAGCTTCTCTGGCACACACAATCAAAGGAAAAGAATCATCACATTTCTGGTTTATAAAGTAAAACCTGGGAAGCAGTGACTTGATGTGAATGTTAGGGCAGCAGAGTCTTCACAGCTGGAAGATGTACGACTAGGATCATTAAGGGCGACGGTAGATGTGTACCACGGCTCTTTTGTTTACCATCAATCTATTTCAAAAACATCATCCTCCCCTCTCAAAACATATGCTGTCGCTTAAATGTCTGGCAACTCCCTTTGTTTTCAGATTTTCTTTCTTCCTGTTTCCAAGTGTATGGATTTCCTTTTCACTAAAGACATTTAAGCAGTTCTGGTTATATACTGCTATGTAACAAACCACCTCAAACGTACTGGCATAAAGTAACATCAATTTTATGACACTCGTGGGTTCTGTGGGTCAGAAATTCAAAGCACAGCTGGGAGGGCTTGTCCTGGGATGTCTTCACAGCTGCTCCATGAAATCTGGGGTCTCGGCTGGGAAGTTATGAGCGGCTGGGGGTGACTCAAATGGTTGGAATCATCAGACTCCCATGACAGGCACTAAAGCTGGGCTCAGTTGAGATTATTGACCCACACAAGACCTTTCTAGGTGGCTAGGCTTTTTACAGCATAGCAACTGGATTCCACAAATGAGCTTCTGCAGAGCAAATGTTCAAAAATCCAAGAAGATGCTTCTTGGGTTTTAATGACTTAACCTCAGAAGTCAATAAACCTATTTTATTGTTGAAGCAGTCACAATCTTACTGTGATGCAAAGGGATGGGTCCTCCACTTTGTGTCCTGAGAAGAATGTCAAAAAATTTGTACTCTTTTTAAAAAATCACTGCGTAAACTATGTATGTGAGTTAGATAGAAAACAGAATAATTGCTAAATGTAAGAATGTGTGTGTGTTACTCATTGTTGGGTGTGTTCCATCATCCATTCCCTTCAACAGACAATCCCTGTATCTCAGAGGTAACAGACTGATACACTCCAGCAGAACACCTGATAAGTCCATGGGAATCCAGGCTTAAGTTAAACAGTACACGGTATTTCTCTGGACATAGGCTTGGTTCTGGAAAGAGCACGTGTAACAGTTTGGATCACTGGGATGCATTTTTACAGAGTATTGTGTTTTCTTGTTTTTGTCTCTTGGTCTCTGAATAGTATCACGTGTGGCTTGAGGCTGGTTTGTTAGGGCCATCTTGATAACAGCTGGAGAGAGAAGCAACATGAGGAACAAAGCAGAGCAAAGAGACAAAGACAAATGGAATCAGAGCCTTGATTGAACCATGTCTGCTTGTATTTTTCAGTTCCATTACACCATAAATTTCTTTCATTGCTTAACCACATTGAGTTGGATTTTATGTGTTTTATGTATATAACCTGTGCTCAGAAGCATCATTACTGACACTGCATGAAAGAGAGAAATTAAATATAAAACAATTTAATCTCAAATCCTCTTAATATTTTTATCAGTTAATTCTTTCATGTTTTTGTTGATTGATTCGTGAAGTTTGTGTGATTTTAAAATTATTTTAGTTGGAGAATGGTAGAAACTGGCCAAAACAAAAGAAATAATCTTCAAATTACCTTTTTTAAACATAATCAAGAATTTGTCTTTAGGGCTCACCCAAATGTATTTTAATTTTAAAACATATTTAATACTTTTTCAAGAAGAAGAGTACGATTTTGAGAGAACGCAAGCTTTATATGTTGTAAATGAATTGACAACTTCCTTTACAACCTTCCATAATCCAGACAAAATATCTCTTCAGTTCCTGTTTAGAGTTTTAACAAACTCCTTTATTGCCATGTACTATCATATGAATATTTGTGTCCCCCTAAAAGTCATATGTTGAAACCTAAACCCAGTGAGATGGTAGCAAGAGGTGGGGCTTCAGGAGGTAACTAGGTCATAAGGGTGGAACTTCATGAATGGGATTAGTTTCCTTATGAAAAAGACCTCAGAGAGCGAGCTTTCCTCTTCTGCCCTATGAGTACACAATGGAAAGACGGCTGTCTATGATCCAGGAAGCAGGCTCTCACCAGACACCCGAATCTGCAGGTGCCTTGTTCTTGAACTTTATAGCCTCCAGAACTGTGAGAAATAAATTTCTGTTGCTTTTAAGCTACCGAGTTCAAGGTATTTGTGTCAAAGCAGGCTGAAAGGACTAAGACGCTGTGTAAATACTACTATTATATCATTTGCACTCGGCTGTGTGTGTCTACCTCCCCTTGTATTGTGAGCAATTCTGGAGTTTATTCATCTTTGTTCCAAGCACAGAATAGAAGCTCAGTAGAATGCTGAATCAATGTATGAATGCCTTGCTTGAAATCAGGGTAGGGAGTTTGAGTAAAACTTTTCAAGTAACTTCATCAAATACTTTTGATGACCTTATAGAGGGTGACAAAGATTTTTAAGATAGTCCAGTGGCCATATTTTTGGCACCATATTATATAGCAAGATAAGAAATCGTTTATTCAAAATTACTGTTTAATTAAATGCACACTTGAAACACGTGAGGCTTAATTAACAATGGTTGATAGTAAATCATCCAGATAAAATATATTGGCTTCCGAACATATGCTAATCCTATGCATAGGTATATTATTAGTCTAAGTAATTTATTATTTTCCTTGACTTGTTTTTCCCCAAAGTATTCAAGCATTCAAAATGGTAAGGTATTGCTTACTATAAACGTCATAGCCTATTTTAAAGACAGGTTAAAAAAATGTTCAAACCTCTCCAAAAGATCCCTCTTCCCCATAGAGAGGCAGAAGTAGGAGCAACGGGATTTCTGGGTTAGACAAAGCAATTAAAAAATCCGACTTAGCAAACAATGTTGTACGACCTTGAGCAGCTTCTCAAGTCCTTTTCTGATAAAACAAAGGTATGCGTATTTGGAAGTTTAAGTCGAATTGTTAAACTCTTTTAATATGGAATTTTATATCATATATATGTTTTATTAAGCTGGCTTAGAAGTTTTCCCTATGTTCAGGGCTACCCTGGTGTGGCAGCCAGGGTAAATACTTCTGCAGGGCCTCTGTTGGTATAGACAACAGAAGTCATTCCAAATCAAACACATGAGCATCATTGTGAGAGCACGATCTGACTCGAATTTATGAAAGAAATATGCCAGCCAGTGTGAGCAATCCACTAACCAGGCCACCCTCCTGGAACCAGGGGGCCAGTTTACAGGGCCTCCGGACAATCCCACAGACAATTATCTGAATTCTGGAGCTCCTTGGGTTATGGATCCCACATGCAGGGGCCCAGGACTGCATCGGTCCCTGTCTGGGCTCTGGCACTCGGCTCTGCAGGAATACCCACCCTGGCACGATCAGCAGGCAGAAGAGGATTTTAAAAAGTTCCAGGAAGACACTCCAACATGTGGGAGGCCCCTGAAGTATTGGATGGGCACAGAAACCCTAGTCACCTAGGCTCCTTTCGTGACTTCCTTCACTGACTGGGCAGTAGAAATCACTCAAGCAGGAAGCATCAAAAGCTTTGTTTTATGCGGGACTGGGGAGCTCAGACCTTTCCCCAAATGGAAAAAGAATGTCTAAAACCTCCAACTCTCAGGGCGTCTGGGTGGCTCAGTTGGTTAAATGTCTACCTTTGGCTCAGGTCATGATCCCAGGGTCCTGGGATCGAACCCTGCATGGGGCTCCCTGCTCAGCGGGGAGCCACCTTCTTCCTCTCCCTCTGCCGCTCCCCTTGCTTGTGCTCTCTCATGCTCTCTCTCACAAATACATAAATAAATTCTTTAAAAATAAATAAATAAATAAAACCTCCAACTCTCACTTCAGTCTTAATATGTGGAGTTCGCAATGGTGCCCAAGATCTAAATTAAAAAAAAAAAAAAAGTACCGAAATGATGTAAAAATTTTGAGCCCAACTTATTTAAGGTGATGGACTTGTATAAAGGTTGCAATATTTTATCAAATATAAGACTCCATTGAAAGCGCTTTATCTTACATGCCATTGTGTAAATGCTACCAATGGCAGTTGTAGGGCAATGCCTCAGTAAGAGTCTTGCAGGACACACAAATGGGCTGCACCATCCTCAAGTTTGCTTGGAATTTCTTTCATGTTCTTCTGAGGGATTTGATAATTTTTCCTGCATTCATTTGCATTGTCTGTGTGTGCGTGTTATAAAGCACAACTTTATTTAATTAGAGATACTTTTCTTTCATAGGTACTATAAAGCTTATTGCTCTGCTAGAAAATCCATGATTGTAGTTATTCTAATGATCCAACTCACACCAAGCTGCTATTTCCGTATCTTTTTTGCTTTGGTGTTGCTTCAATGCTGATGGTATAAATGTTTTCAAAATATGTTAAATGGCAGTTAAACTCAACACACATAGTACCAACAATTGATAACTGGTAAGAATTCCACCAGTGTGATAGTAATATGAATACACATGACTAATTTCGTACATGCAGGCATGAAAGGAAATTTATCTTAAATTTGAAAAAGGTAGTCTGATGATTGATTCTTGATACCATGCTAAAGCATCTCCCCATAATCCCGCTTATAGTATATGGCTTTGAGGACTCTGTGGTGGCAGACAACGCCCTTTGAGATCAGACTTACCTCTTCTTGGCACCTTCTCATCTCAGACACCTGCTGTAAGCATGGCCACTCTCTGCCTCAGGCTCTTCTACTCTCACTTGGTCTCCTCACCAGGGCCTGAGAGAGAACTCCCGCACCTCCCCCACCCCTCCCCCACCCGCAGCTTTCAACCAATGCAGAAGTAGGAGTAAACTGATAATGTTCCAGGCCCCTGTCCTTTGGGGAAGGACTCAGGGAGGTATTCCGTATGCTTCTCAGAGGCGCCAGGGGAGTCCCCACTGGAGGCACCTTCACCAACTTTAAAGTACCTGTGTTGACATCCCCTCCCATTCCACTCACGCTCTCCAACTCACTTCCTGGGGTCACCTCCAAAATAAATTATTTGCACCCATGCCTTTGTTTCAGATTCTGCCTCTGGGGAAACAAACAAGACCAAGTCACTGTTTGACCCTCACCTGATTCTTTTGGGGGAATGCAAATTACCAAAGTACATTTTTGACTAATCGCAAATAATTAGGTGCAGATTTTATGCAGCTTTGAAGGTTAGTGCATATTTGATCTAAAGAGAAAGACAAGAGTCATGATTCTCTAGTTCAGCAGAAATATTAATGTTTGCTTGCACTGCCCTGTAGAAAGTTAACTAACTTAGCAATCATATTTGTTCCTTCCACAACTGTTCTTCAAATGCTCTTTATCTCCCTGCTGAGTCCCTTGTTATTGAGGTAAATAAAATTTGACAAATGCTTACTTTCTGTTGATATGAGACCTGTTTTTTAATAGCAGACAATCAAAACAACATCATGACTCTCGCCTGGCTGAAAGTGATTGCAAGACACTGCCAACTCAAAGGTTCACTCCAGTTTCAGGTACATCACAATGAACCATATACTTAATTTGTTAAGGGAGTGGTTTTTGAACTTTATTTTTTTTAAACATAGAATTACCTGGGATTGTCTCCAAAATGCAAATTATTAGGCCTTGCCTCCTGGGATTCTGGTTCAGCTGGATCAGTACAGGAAACAAGAATTTATATTTATAACTACAAGACAGATGTTCATGGACATCACTTTGAGAAACACAGGTTTAGAGCCTCTAGAGAACAAGTATCTTCGAAAATATTTTTTTTTAAATACTCATTTGTTGTCCTCTCTCTCAGTAGTATTCAAAACAGGGAATAAGGGAAAGAGAAAGACAAAGAATGCAACTTTCTAAACTAATAGCACCTAAAGTGCTAATTAGTCTAGTGTGTTCTTAAGAATGACAAGAAATTTTAAGGACAAAGGATTATCTACTCTTTGAAAAATAAAGCATCATTTGTTTTCTCATACACCCTGATACATCTAAAAAAAAAGGTTGGGCATTTGGTTAAAAACCAACTTGCTAACTCAAAATAACTTCATGTATTTATAATCCTCATGTGAGTAAATATTTATTTTTAAGCGCAAGATCTAGAATTTCTTACATTCCATTTCCAACATAGTCTACATTTTTGTTCATTGGGCATTCATTTGTTTAAGCCACTAAATTCCGCATGTTACAGTGGAAGCACACACGGGTAAAGCAAACAACAACTCGGTTTTGGCATCGTTGTCACTTGTCTCTGCAGCATTATCTGAGTATTTCATTTTTTGGTCATTTTATAAAAATGAGGAAATAACAAAAATATAACTGCTGATGAGAATGATATATTTGGGGTAGAGATGGCAGTCATTTGGTGTGTTACAGACAAAATTTAACCTTAATGAGCGGACACTGGACTCTACGGTTGGGGTGTGTTCATATGTGGGAAAAACCTTGAGCGTCAATGCCAAAACAGGAACCAATTTTTGGGATCCAAAAACAGAAGGTCCTTAAGGTTCTTGGTTGGGAGTCCTGTGACAGACTCTTTTATGAAAAGAAAATGTCAATGCCCATAGTTTTCTAGAAAAAAAGTCCTTGAAACTTGTTAACACTAAAGGAATCTTTATACTCTCATGCTCAATATTTAGTTTGGTCTGGTGCCAACTCCCTAGGTTTTTTTTCTTTTAAATTTCTGCTAAATTCTCTTGACATAAGCTGAGAGAAAACTAGAATTCAGGAAAAGATATTTCTATTTTTAAAGGGTAACCTCTTTTTAATGTTTTACCCTTTTGTAGCAAGATCGTATATTGAAATATTAACAGACATTGCACCTGCTACAGGCTATTTCCTGCTCTACCATCCCACTTCCTACTTCCAGCAGATGAGAGGGCTTTCTATGTACACTGCCCTCAGATGGTTACCAGAGAAATGCAAAGGAATGGTTACCATAGAAAAGCAATTCAACATTTCCTTTGGGATTTCAAAATAGATTCTTGAAATCTGTAGCAGAATGAAGGCTGAGTTGCAAGAGCTAAGGTCTTGCAAACAAAAGACTAGGGATGCAAGCAATATACATGATAGGCTCTCTCTTCCCTTTTCTCTTTCTCTCTCTCCTCCTCATCCTCTTCCTCTTCTTCATGTTCCATCTTACTGGGAAGAGAGAATTAAACATGAGGTGAGAACATTAGATATGGTGAGTGTGTGATTAGATACGGTTTCTGATTCTTATGCCCTCCTATCTCCTGGTCAAGTAGAGTTTTAGGAGTCTGAAAGTAGAGCAACCTATGCAGCACTTTCTAGTTCAAAACCAGAGAGGGAGGAGGTATGACCCAATAAATACTTGAGCATTTGCTACGTACTTTGCACATATGAATTCATTTAATCCAAACAACCTTGCAAAGCAGGTATTCTTAATACATCACTCAAAGATTAAGACAGATTCACTAAGTAATTTTCCCCTGGCTATACAGCTAGTAATTCCCGGAGCCAGGATTCAAGTACAGATGGTCAGGATCCAGAACCAAGTCTTATTTCCTTTAAACTTCGGGAGTAGCCATCCCCCCAACCCCCACACAGCCTAAATGGTAAGCAGTTAAAGAGACATAGTAGTATCTTGTGAGGCCCAAGGAAGGGGCCTCATACTCAAGTCTCCAGAGTGTCAGCGTGATATGGAAGAGCATATGATAGTCCCATTCCCTGCTCCCTGCACCCAAGCTACATCATAGAGCTTAGAAGTATCAAGAGAGTGTCGATGAATAAGGAACATCAAGGTAGGGAAAAGGAAGTGGCAGCATAAAGGTTCAGAGAAATGAAGACCATTGCAAACTTGGACAACAGCAAAATGTCAAAAGTTCCCACTGCCACCCTTCCCTTCAACACACACACACTTTCAACACAAGGAGACAGCCTCTGGACTCTCGATGCCACTCTGTAGAGAGGGCAGGGAAGACAAAATCCAGACTTTATATCTGAAATGACCAAGAAGGTCTGATATGATTGAGCTCATCTAGATTGAAAATGATATTCTCTGCCACTAAGCAGAACAGCAGCCCCAAATACAGTAAATAGTTATTCTGAAGTTAAGCGACATTCTTGCACACCTGAATTGTGACAGATGTACTGAAAACACCACATCACCAGCCACTGTGTGACCCTCAGAAATTCAGAAGCAAGGAAACAAACAAAAACTCCAAGAATTTATTCCACGATTAGGAATTTCACAGTGAATTTTGCTCACCGGAAATGGAACCACCCCCATCCTCGCACCACACTTATACTTGGATAGGTTTTTAACTCTGCAAGGTTTTAGGAACAAACTACATGTGATAAGTGAGGACAGAATGTGTGCGTGAATTTCAGTCTATAAATACAATACCTTATATTGTTTGAGGGTTTACAGAGTCCATGTCATATACATTAACTCACTAAATCATGACAACAGCTCCATGAGGTAGGCATTACTGAATTCACAGGTGGAGAAACCTGAGACTTAAGAGTTTAAATAATATATCCGGGGAAACAGACCTCGTGACAAAACTGGGATTCAAACCCAGGCCCTCTGATATGTATATCACACGATATAAATAAATAGAGACTAACTTACAGTCACCTCAACGAGGGAAGATAAAAATTAGGCCATTAAACATGTCTCTCCAATGTTTCCCTTGAAATAGTTGGAAACTGACTTCTTGACCTATGGACCCAAGTAGATGCTGGTGATTGTTCATTTTTGTAAAATTAACCTTCAAAATACATCCCCCTTCTTTGTCTTTGTCCAAAATTTCTCAGTTTTGAAAATCGTGATCAACATAAAATTTAACTATATATATATATATAGTTATCATAGGAAAAAACCTTCCCTAGATTCTATTACTCACCTCATCCATCCAAAGTTAATAATTGAATATGTTGACCTTAATCTAATAAACAACAATGTTCCACCCAGTATATGATAGGTATAGAACTGTTAAAATTTCATATGAATTTGTAAACAAGAAAGCAGATAGTTACTAACAAATATTTTGGGTAATATAATTTTCTTTCTGATGGAACTTAAATGGTCCAAACTTTACAAATTAGATTTATCATACCTGAATCCTAACTATGTCAGAAATAGGTTACTTGAAATTCAGATACACACAAATAAACATTTTAGAGCTTCCTTAATATTAAAATGGTATTCTATGATCAAATGACTTCTAGGTTTTGATTGACCTTATATCTTTAATTTCCATGGAGTAAAATGAGAATTTTTCCTTCTAAGTAAATCCTGGTTGTTTAAAATTTTCACTCATCTGATAATATAGTGGTGAAATGTTAAGACAGCACAACTTTGTGATTAAATGGAATAAATCTGATCACACGATGAAAAAAAAAGAAATCAACACAAGAAAGAATGATGTATTTGAGAACATTTTTAATAAATAATGTGACAAAATTACTTTTCTGATTATTTGTTTTCAGTATGCAAAATTATGGCTAAAAATAAGAGGTTTCTTACATGAACATAATGAAAACATTAATCACATGGATTGTTCCCTTAGTACTGCATACCCTTTCTATGTAACTTTCAAATTATCTAAGTGAACACATTTAGTTTTTGGTGAACACCAGCTTTTTTTTTTGTGGTTCAGTTTTGTTTGGCTTTGTTTTCCAGGGGGGTCAGGCCTGATACCTGTGTATGAATTAATGTACATTTTTTTCCTCAAATAGCACCAATTATCAAGTCAATGAAATTCATATAACAACAAAAAAGGATCATAAAAACCTACAGTCAGAGGGCATCATTTGGCAATTCAAAGCACGTAATGCCTCTCTTTGAGCTTATAAGAAAATCTTATAAGTTTCAACATTGGCCACAACAAACTTAAACCTTTTTTTCTTTAAGTCCAGGAAAAGTAAGAACCATTGGGTTCATGGCCCACAATAAAGTACGCACATTACTTCACCATCTGTCATCATTCAAATATCCCAAATACAAACATAGAGCAAGAACAAAACAGGTTAAAAACATTTCTCAACATTTTTTTTAATAAGACAAAAAAGGTTAATAGTTACAATGGTTTACAAATAAAGTTTAGTGATTGTGCTTTTAAAACCAAAAAAAAAAAAAAGATTAAAAACAGTGCATTACAAAAACAAAAATCAAACTTCCTTAAGTGGCACTTCTGAAAGTTGAACTGACACTACCAGAAGAAATTTAGGCCAGTTAAGATAGGGATGTCCTTATTCAATTGGTCATTAAAAACATCCATTTGTTTGTAATATGCATTTATAATTGCATTTGATTGAAAAATAGAACAAGGTTTTTTGCTAGGCTTACTTATGACAATGACTAGACAACCAGAGATCCAACTGGCTTACCCCTACTTATCCAAAAGTATATTTCCAAGAAGAATATACTTCAATGATTGAAATGAAGACAAAATAAAGTACCACCAGGGGTTGCAAAGAGCATATATTTACAATGTTTCTACCCCATTCAAATTGATTTGTGGTTGTTCTGCATTTGTTATATTTTATTTTCTCCCAGCAGAGGGTGGTATGAAAGACTGATTTGAAAATTCATGTTAAAATGAAGTATGTTTTAATTTGCATTAGCAGTTGGTTATAGAAAGATTATATCTTGAGAGCCCTTGGCATGAGGTTGATTAATCAATTTTGTATCTTTGATCAAAACTTTGCTGAAAATTGGCTTGGTATATAAGCAGTGCAATGCCATAT
This sequence comes from Ailuropoda melanoleuca, assembly GCF_002007445.2. Lineage (NCBI taxonomy): Eukaryota > Metazoa > Chordata > Mammalia > Carnivora > Ursidae > Ailuropoda > Ailuropoda melanoleuca. The sequence continues at coordinate 30,128,674 of NC_048218.1, forward strand.
CTCAGGGGCAAAATGCAAAGGAACTGTGTCATTCTCTCTTGCTGGCTGATGACTGAAGCAAGAAGTCAAGTACTTCCCTTGCTGGAAGTAAGGTGTAACGGTTTGTTCCAACAGCGAGGGGAATAGGGACGTTCTTCATTAGGGATAAGGATCAAACAACAACAATAAAACTCCAATAAAATTTTTAAAAATGGTATTCCAATAAGAGGAATAAAAATGACAATTTTTACACTCTGATTGCACTGAACATTTTATCTGGCATCATGTGTCATCAGACACGAGGCATCTTGAGTGATAACTTTCACATTAGATCTCACAAGCCTCTCTGGTTGTCTTCAGCTTTCAGTTTCCTGTAAGAGAAAAGTGTTTGTTAAATTTGAAAATAAGGCTTAGAGTGCAGTTTTAGAATTTTGTTGATTTATATGTTTTCAACCTTACAGTTGGTATTTCTTCATTCATTCCCCGGCATATGTTAGAAAGTGCTCATGGCAACTCATTCATTTGTTGTTAGCTGGTTTTGATAGAAAACCCAATAGTTCTCTGTGTCTAACAAACTGTGTTCTTTGCGATGTCTGGGTATTGGGGTGTGTGGTGGAGGGGAGAGAGGGGCAGTATAAGGTGGGATTTCTCTACTCCCCCCAGCCCCAACTCAACATTGCAGTTCAAATTTTATTGGTTTTAAGTATTAGAGTTTTGTATGATGACTTTTTGTCCCCGAGAAAGGTTCTCTTACTTAAAAAAAAAAAAAACCCACAAATAAACAGAAGAACTTATAAAACAACTTCTCGTAACAACTGTAGGAAGAAAGTCTTCTTATTCCAAATGTCAAAATCAAAATGCTTTGGGTATTACACAGAACTCAATTAGACATCATTCCTTAAAATGTTTCATCTTCTAGTTTTAAAAGTTCAGTTTAACATTCATTTAACAATCTACTTGGGATTAAATATATTTGTAAGAAGAGAAGTTTGCCCTCAACTATTATTATTATTATTAAACTGGAGAAAACAGCGTCTTAGAAATAGGAGGTGGTTTTATGATGATATGATATGATATGATATGATATGATATACTGCCAATTCTATCTTGTATCATTATCTATAAATTACAACAAAGGAGTATCTATTTGACCCAAGAAATGCTCTCCTCCATCAGGGAAGGTTAGAGTCAAGGATCAGGTTCCCACTGTCAGAAGAAAGAAGGTGGAAGATATTTGTCAAATCAGTCAGATTAACCCCAGTGATTACTAGGGTGACCAATAACACAGGCTAAGCACCCTCATTCAAATCCCTATAACTCTGTCACCTTACTGGTTTTTATAACCTACTGTAATACAATACTATGCAATATGTATCTTACCTGGATAAATAGTTCTTATTTCCTAACAACATGTTTGCCATATAAATTTCTTACCTGGATATCTGCAGATGAATATTTCCTCTAGATCTAAAAAGAAACTGTTATCATCATTTACAACTTTGGAACACATTTCAAAAAAATCACCAAATTCACAGACTTTCAGTCTCTGACATCATTAACATCGGGGTTTGTGGTAAAACAGTAACATTTCTGTGGACTGATAAATATTTCTGACTTGGAGGCTGATAAAACAACCAATATAATGCTGAGAAACTTGGAAAAAAAGTTATAGATACCTCTAATTCTTCATTATTATCTTCTCCTCTTTCATATCCTCCAAGAACTTGCATTTCTGCAATATTTCTTCGACCTACATTTCCTTGTTCTCTTTGTCTGCTTCCTGATCCTCTTGACGACATTGAGCTTGAAGAACTAGGATCTCTGGGATTATTTGATGTCGGAAAAGTAGGTCTACAGTAAGGCAGAATATCCTCTGTGTAATGAAATATAGTAAGTGCATATGAACACCATTCTACATTTTCATTGCATAACGTAACATCACTTATGTCTGTAGCTCTGAATGCGGAAGCATCAATGTTTTTGAGGAATAAGTGCGGACATTTTATAACAATAATTAAAAAGACAGCTCTGTCCTGAAAAACAAAATAACAAGCCTTGTTGTCTTTCCTGGTAGCGGTTGGCATTCGAGTTGATTTTGCTCACAAGCTCTTGTCCACCTCAAACTCACTTGGGACCAACATCATTAAAAGAGGTAAACCAAACCTGGAGTCAGACTTAGCTTCCAGTTCTCTCCTTCACTATGTGATCTCCAATTATTTTAGGCTTTAGTTTCCACTTTTCTAAACAAGCATTAATAGTATCTACACCCAGAAGAGCTCCTAGTATTGATGTAAAAACAGAGGGGATAGTGAAATCTCTATGCAAACTATGAAGGATTATTTCAAGGCATTGAAAGAAACAAAGCTGTTTCTTCAAACTACCAAAACAAAACCAAGCCCAGGTTCACTTTCCAGACACCAGGACGTCAACCTCCATTTCAATATATTTACATTGTGGAGCCCTGAAGGCTGCCATCACTGCTGGCTCAAAACATAAAGCCACTCTAATTAAATGCCATCTCCTGGGTTTCTATCTCTATACGCTTTTAATTTGGTGCTGCTTATACTGATGTGTCCTCCAGCTGCTCACATCTCTCCAAAGCCTGTCCACTCTACCCTTTGGACACCAAACACATGAAAAACCAACTCTCCTACATGGATTTTTTGCTTCCTGCAAATGCTTCCTCTAATGTCCACACTGCCTGAATGAAATCTGATTTCCCCTGAGGTTTCCACTGAACTTCTCACCAGTAGAATGAGGAAGGCTTGCCTCTAGCCCAATGGCACCAGTTCTAAGTCAATTCCCCCCGCCCTTTGCACAAAACATTCTCTTCCTGGGAGGGCCAACCCAATCTGTCTATGTCACCTGTTTAGTCTTCCTTGATGGCACCTTTCTCCTTCCATTCTACTCATTACAATTTCCACCCCTCAACCAGATTCAGACTCACTAGGGTCTCATAGTCCACGAAGACCACTGTTCCTGCACCTTTGCTTCACAGCATTGGGAATCCTGTGACCATCATCTTCTGTCCCTGTTCCACCAATCTTTTTCTCTCCATTGACTTTAGTTTTTGTCAGACTACAATATAAAATCTCTCTCTTGCTCAAAACTTTCCCCTTAAGCCTGTGCTTTACATAAATGAGTAACTTCTTCCTGTCCTTACAGCTCAGCAAAGCTTCCTAAAGCAATTTAGACTCAATACTAGTAGACACAACTCCCATTTACTCTGAATCCCACAGAAATCTATCCATGACCACATTACTACAATGAAAGAGAAAATCCATTGTTGACTTTGATAATGCTAATTGTGTTTCAGCCCTTATGTCTCTGGACCTGTCACTGCCCTTCATCTGGAAACCACCATCAGTTTAACATCACTATTCACAGCTTCTAGTTCTCCTCCTTCCTGGCCAGTCTCCTGTGGGCTCTTCTTAATACAGTGCATCTTACATGTTGCAGGTTTCAGCACTTAGCCTAGTGGATATATACATTCTTTTTCCTGCTAACCTTGGGTAATTTCATCCATTCTTACAGACTGTAACCTCTTCTAGATTAAAACTGTCATGGGGGCAGGTATTTTTCTGTGTTTTGATATACTCTCGATCTGGCATATTGTTTTGAGTGAATGAACGAGTAATTTAATTAATATTTTATCATGATAAATCATTAATTTATATTTGCAACTCCTGATCTATGGTGAATACTTCCTCTTAAGTATCCCTCAAACTCAATATGTCAAACATTGACTTCATCATGTCCACTCTTTTCTTTCCTCTCTGTATTCCCTAATATAGTTAATGAAAACATTAATCATTAAGACAATAAAGATAGAAACCAAATTATTTTAGAGTCTCCCCTCCCTTCCAACAATTTTCCAGTACTCCTTAAATGTACTTTTTCCACACATTCAAATATACACAGGTGAGCCTGATTTTTAACACTAAAAAATGTTAAATTTTGAATTTTCCCACTCAGTCATCTCCTCTCCTATGGCCTGGTTTGTATTCTCCACATCTCTTGTCCAGGGGTTGTAAATATCTACTAATACATCCCTGCCTTGAGTCACTACTTTCTAAACCATATTCACTCAGCCACCTTCCTATAGTAACTACGGGCACTTAATGACTTAATCTCACATTCATCTCAAGAGCTTCCCCTTTGACCACCTTTACTATCTAGTAACACTGAATTTCTTCTTTTTTTTTTTAATTTTTTTTTTAAAGATTTTTAAAATTTATTTATGAGATAGAGATAGCCAGCGAGAGAGAGGGAACACAAGCAGGGAGAGTGGGAGAGGAAGAAGCAGGCTCACATCAGAGGAGCCTGATGTGGGGCTCGATCCCATAACGCCAGGATCACGCCCTGAGCCGAAGGCAGACGCTCAACCGCTGTGCCACCCAGGCGCCCCAACACTGAATTTCTTATAATCTTCTCAATGTACCTCAGAGCTTTTCATGATGAGTTTCTCTGGCAGAATAACCTATCCACTTTTCTTATGCAAGTTAAATTTCACCCAACCTGAACACTCAGCTTACGTGTCATTTCCACCAGGAAAGATCAAGAAGTCTTTCTTTACCTTACATATCCCACAAGACTGGGCTAAGTGTCTCTTCTTTGGACTCTCAAGAATGGCATCATAAACATTATACTATATTACTACATTTATACTAAATATGAATATATCTATGAGTCTATAGATTACCTATCTCTGTCTCTGACTATAAGCTTCTTGAGGTCAAGGTTCACGTTTACACATAAATCTCAGGACCAGTACAATGTTTTATAACACAGTGGATGTTTGATATATGTAGAAATAAATTGAACTAATTGAGGTAAATGTCAGCAAAAAGATCAGTCATTCAAGTCTAGAAGACCACTCTCTTTAATTAAAAATGACCATTCATTACACATGGAAATCAGGGTGCCTCTTTCATTTTAAATAATGTCAACTGAATTATGAAGGTAAAAATTATAGCAATGCATAGAAATGATCACTTAATGACACATATACATAGGGTTATGGTTCAAATAAGAATTTGGGAAAGCAAGACCTATAAAATAATAATCTGGTCAGTGTATCTCAGTGCTTTCCATGAAATAGGGTTCCTCATTTCTAGATTAATGGTTCCAGTGATAGTTCTTTAGTTAGAAATATTTTTATAACACAAAGGACAACTTATTAAATCTCTAATGATTGATATAATAATTTCATCACTTTGTTCTAATTCTACATACACCAGGATCTTTCCAGGTTTGCAAAATCTTCTCCTGAGGAATCCCTTGTAGCAGCAAATTGGTCTATACTTTCAGGCCACATATAAACTTCGTGTTTTATGTCATGACATTATATTTATAAATCACTACTGGGAGTACAGTATGGGTCAAAAGTTCAGAGCTAGATCACCTTTTACTTAACTGATAAAAACTAGGCTAAGTTTTTCAAATTTTGGATTGTGGTGATAACACCAAGTACTTTGCGGTCACATAATAGAGGCATCTGCCCGAAAGCTACTTTTACTTACCACTTTATGGCTGGGTCCATGCCTAGATTAGGAGTTCAGGCTTCCTGTCACAGACCAGAGTGAAATTGACTCCCATTTTGAAAGAAAGTTGCTAATGACCAGGAGCTCATAATAAACATAACAAGAGACTGATGTCTAATCTTACTGCAATACATCTATTAAAATACAGTAGTAGTTGAAGTGTCCCCTACAGGCTTCTAAGATTCCTTTCCCTAACACTCTTTTCAGACTCTTTCATCAACCTTCCCCTTTTTTGTATTTCTTTCTCCTAAATGGTTTCTCCTCCTTCATCTATAATAATCCTTTAACTAAAGCATTTCCACAAATTCTGCCTTCCTGGCAAACTCATTTCCAACCTCTCCTCTTCCCAACCTTCTGAAAAGAGCTCATCACTTCCATTATACAATTTCCATTTACTTTACAACCCCCAACAGTCTGGCTTCTATTCTGACTACAGTACTAAAAACAATTCTATTGAATACCACCCACAAATAACATATTGCAAAATCCTCTTGTGTTCTTCCTCCAGCCCCCACCTCCTGTTGACACCCAACTTTTACTTCTGGGTGGCATTTTAGACTTCTTTCTATCTTAAAATTTCCTCCACCATTCTTTCTAGGATACTATTCTCTCTGGCTTGGAGATCTTGATTATTTTATATCTCTTGGTAGATCCATTTCAGTTTCCATTGTAGAAAGTGATTCTTGTGCCTACCCTTTGAATATAATCACTGCTGATGATTGGTGTGTTGAAGCTGGCTCACATGTTCTCAGAAGAAGAACAGTACCCAAGTCTTCCCAACTCCATATTTACTGACTTCGTATTAGTAGCTTGAAACCAGTCATCTTGGAAATAACTACCCAATAGAAGTGAGTAAATGGCCACAAATTAGGGTTTTGCTTTGGTTTCCTCCCAGAGAATTGATTGTTCAACAGTAACCAGTGTATCACTGCTGATAATTTAGCCTTTGTAATTCATACAATTTTCCCCTCTGTGTTGCTGTTTCTAAAACCTACTCTCTACTCACAACCTTTCTCCTGATCTTTAAACTTAGTTTTCTAAAGTCTTACTGATTTTCTTTGTACCTGTGCTCTTATCAGTACCTTAATCCACTCAGAATTGAAATTCTTTTCCCTAAGATATCTTTTCTGTTTTTGTTTTTGTTTTTTTCTACATTGGTTAGCACAATTAGGTTCCACTAGCCAACAGGGTCATCTAATTAACATTTGAGTAACTTTTGGTTTACTCCATAATTTCATTCTACTTTCCTACTTTCAATTATTAACCACTGGTTCTATCTTCGAAATGCCAACGTAGGCTGTTTTCTCCTTTTTTCCACACAACTATTTTAATTCAGTGTTTTCATAGCTTATACCTAGCTATTTTACAATGATCTGATATCTTCATCTACCCAAGTTCAAGGTCTCCTCCTTCACTATAGAGTGCTGCCAGTTATTTTCCTACAATTCTGATTCTGCCATTTCTTGCTCAAAATTCTTTGCTGGCTCACCACCGCCTACATCATAAATCCCACACTCTAGATCATATTCCCAGCCTTCCCAGTCTGGCCCAACCACCTTTCTAGTTTTATCTTTCACTGTTTGTGTCTGGCCAAACTAGAAATCAATGTTCACCAAACATTTGCTTTTACACTCACACATTTTTTCTCCACCTACTTCCTTTACCTGTTATCCCCTTCTCTCTGTTTAACCTGTTGGAATCATGTTTTCCTTTAAAACCCAACTCAACTGGCACCTGTCCAAGGAAGTCTTATATAATGTTATGTATTTAATTTAATTATATTAAAATTATTTGAGTACATGCTTGTCTCCTCCATTAGAGAGTAAATTTCTAAATTGTACCACTTTTCATAAGGCCTAAGAGAACCTAACATTGCAACTTGCAAACATATGTTCAATCTGTATTTATTAGCTGTTTGAATAAACTAGTACCTTGGATGAGGTGAGTCTTTGCTGGTGGAAGGTCTCGTTTTGCTGCCTTGTTTCCTCGTCCTTTCCCATCATTTTGCTGTTCCTGTGCTTCTCTCGTATCACCCGGATTGGTTCTCATATCAGTAACTTGTCTTCCATCCAATACTTCTCTCCCCTTGTAACTGCCTACTTTTCTATCTGATGATCTGTCTGTTCTTGCTTCTATAGAAGGGAGTTTTGGCACCATTACAGGTCGCACCTCCAGCTGTGCCTTGGATTGGACAGTGGGTGACTTTATAGCAGGTGGTGGCACCGGAGGGGGTGGAAGATCTAGAAAGAAATATTGAAAATATGTCATTTATAAAATTGTTAAATATTAGTATTAGCATTGGAGTCACATTCAGTTGTGAGATAATATATCTTAAATGAACTGGAACAATTGAAGGCATCCAAGGAACAAGAAGATGAACAATTTCAACATATTCTCATTGTCATATGGCAGAAAAATATTGAATCATAGAACTGTGACTTAAAGATTATCTACTCTTGGGGTAGCTAATATGGCATATATGCTATAACTTTCTCTCCCCTGATCATAACAGACCTTCCTAATTGATTTCAGAATAATGTTGCTGGTCCCAGATGCATACTCTTACTCTTCAAGCAACCACTTCAAATTGATTGAGGTTGGCACTTGAGTTGAGACCTATTTGCCATCTCTAATATAGCCTAAATCCCTTCTTGTTCTGTAAGAAGGGAAACTCAAACACACAGACCTTAAGTTATTTTTCAGTCTCAAATCTAGATATGATCAGAACCAGGACCAATGTCCTTAGACTCTTAACTTCTGGTTCAGTATTCTTTATACTATTTCATTGTATTTTGTGTTAATAATTTCCCATCCATTGATGGGATCTCTGTGCTCTGTATCTGCACCCAGAGGTTTTAAACCAGATAATCTCTGGCATAAATATAAGTTAATGTTATCTATGTATCTTTCATTATACATTATATATATGTTAATGTATATCTATATTATATATATATATATAACTGGACATTATATATAATTCAACTTCTTATAGACATATTTAAGGATAAAAGTAGGTAAAAATTTGATATCTAAAAAATTTATTTTAAGGGGTGCTATCCTTGACTCCTATGTACATTCCAGGGAGCAGAAATAGATATCCTAATAATAGTTTGTAACTTAGTAGAAGAATATGAAGAGATTTTAGCTTCAGGTTGTTTTGCTTTTAGTATGGAGGATGAATTAAAAGAAAAGGCTTGAATCCAGGAGGGCAAGAAGTTATTGTTATAGCTCAGATAAGTAATGATAGGGGATGGAATTGTATTGGTGGCTGTTCAGATGAGGAGATGTATTTGAGGAAAGAAGGAGGGAGGGAAGAAAAATCAATTTTTATTTAATGATTAATGGAATATAGTAGAGGAAAGAAAGGAGTCTAAGATGACTTTTAGGAATTTTGGTGACCAGGTGGATGAGAGAAACTTCACTGAAGATAAGGAAGGAGGGGATGAGGAAGACATGGATGGGCTGCAGAGGAAGAGTGTGAATTCAGTCTTAGAAAAGTGAGTAGGAGGCACCTTTGACGTACCCAGACAGAGATGTCTAACAGGTTTTTTACATAAAATCTGAGTTTCAAGAGAGTTCAAGAACCAAGAGATACAGAGATTTGGGAATTATCAGCACATTTTTTTCAGCCATGACTTCAAAAATGGTAATGTTTTCATATTTGGAGAGCAGTATCTAGGTGATAGAATAAATCAACTGAAAAGCATTTATAAAACATGTATTAAATGCTTAGTATTAAAAAATTAACACTTTCAACAACAAAAAAAACATTTACATGCTAAAAATAAATCAAAAGTATGTAAGAACTTGAAAGTACTACCCCTCATACCTTTCCATCTCCATTTCCAATCCTCAATATTAATAATGTGGAGGTCATCAGTTTGAATACTTTTCTATAGATCATTCCAGAAATGATTTATACACAGAAATCAGGCCTACCGAATTGCATAATTCTTGGGATCTGCTTTTTTTTGAGAAGTTTGTATAATGCTCTCTTGAATGAATAATCATTATTTATTTAGCCAATCTTTACAGAGGAATATTTAGGTTGTTTCTATATAGTCCGCTATTACTGACAATGTTTCCACTATCATTTAATATACCAGCATAAGAAATTCTTGAATATTAAAATTATGACTTAGGAATTATTTTTTTAAGGTTTTATTTATTTATTTCAGAGAGCGAGTGTGAAAGAGTAGGGGAGGGGCCAAGGGAGAGGGAGTCTGAAGCAGACTTTGCACTCAGCACAGAGCTGGATGTGGGGCTCCATAACACCACCTCAGGATCACAACCTGAGTCGAAACCAAGAGTTCGATGCCCAACCAACTGAGCCACCCAGGAGCTACATGCCTTCGAAATTCTTAATATAATAGCAAATTAGGGGTTCTAGGAAACATCGGTTTTAATCTAGTGTTTTCATGCTTATATACTTTTTAAAAATAATCATTTTTAAAAATATTTTATCTATTTATTTGAGAGACAGTGAGAGCAAGAGAGATCACAGAGGGAGAGGCAGAGGGAGAAGCACACTCACCGCTGAGCAGAGAGCCCAATGGCAGGCTCAATCCCAGGACCCTGAGATCATGACCTGAGCCGAAGGTGGACATTTAACTGACTGAGCCACCCAGGCACCCCAAGAATTAATTAGTTTTGTCCTATAAATAGGTGTAAGTCTTTTTTAAACTAATGTTCATTTGACATTATGTGCTAAAACTAAGGCATTAGAATTCATTGTATTGGTCTTTGAAAGCAGACAGCCTGAGGTTCTATCTTCTTACCAGCTATTTTACTTAGGACTCCATTATTAAAAGTGGTCCAACTTTTACTTGCATTTATTGTTGTTGTTCATTCTCATGGCTCATCATGTTCTAATTTCATATAAACAGCCTCTTAACATTACCTAAAATGATGACCAAAGTACAGCCAATGGCATTAATTTTCTCCTTATTTTACGAAATCAAAAAAAAATTTTTTTTTTTTTTTTTTTTTTTTTTTTTTCNTTTTTTTTGCCTGACAACATATATTACCATTGTCACTGTGCCTGGTTTTCCTCTTTACTACTTTAATAGGTTTAAAAAAAAAACCAATACTTTAAAAAAAAGGTACTATCATGAGAGTCCTCCCTCCTCTGCTACTTGTTTATTAAAAATAACCAAAAAGAGATAGTTAAAAAACAGACCATACTGAGTGGCTTAAAGCCAAGTGACCCACGAAAGAGCAGTTCTAAGTTCAGACTGAGCCTGGGACTGGCAATGAAAGGAGAAAAATCTAATTCAGAACATACCTGGCAGCAGATGGAGTGAGCGCCTGCAGGCTCATTTCCGCACTATCTCCTTGCTATAGACATCAACCCCAAATTGCAAACACAGATTATCAGACAGGCAGAAAGTAACTGCCACTATCAACAAATCATAAAATGTCTGGGTTCATCAGATTACCAAAGCTGATGATTACCACTATTACAAGAGCATACAAAATCTTGGGAATATGTGACTCTCAAGACAAAATCTTTTTCCAGATGCTCTATAACACAGGTAGAAAACAAGAAAAGAACCCAGCAGTAATTTTAAGAGTTCTAACTTCCTGTATATAATTGCTTCTGTATCTAGTTGACCATGAGAGGCAAATGCTTGTAGGTTTTATTTCTCACCCAAATAGGTTACCAAATAGTTTTCTTAGGTGTTATAAAATAATTACTGAGTCAAAGCAGGGATCACTATAGTATGAACAATTCTGTATTTCACATAGTGATAAATAATACTTTCACCCAGTACATACCAACCATAGCTCAAATTGGATTTAACAAATAGGATCATGGACCTGTTTTACATATATGTACAGACAATTTATATAATCATATAAACATCATTCTTTATACAATGCTTTCCAAATACCAGTATAACGTATATAAAGTAAAATGTCAGAGCACGTGCATGCAGACAATTCAGCCAGCATTAACTCACTATGGAGATCCAGCACTCTATTTACTTAGCTGCTTAAAGTCCCAAGACCTTGTAATTAATGATAAATCAAGTCAAAATAACATCATTCCAAAGAGGCTGGTGAATTTATAATTTATGAAAAGTAGGGCTGGAGAAATAATGTAGATTTGGTTTTTAAATCAAGTATGTAAATGTATCGAAAGGGTTGAAAAGAGGGGGTGGGAAGAATCTATTAGAAGGTCCTAGAAATGCACTTATGCTTGGCTTTAACTCGCTAAGACTCTGATTAATGAATATTCATATATTTTAATCCTACCCTTCAACTGGGCTAAACTTGTAAGCGGCAAATACGAGATAAATAAACAGATTCTGCCTGTCATGGTGTATACAGTACTCCACTGTGCACTGAGTACTCCCTGGGTCTCTCTGAGGCCTAGGATTTACCCACAGAATAAGATATGGTCACAATGCCACGGATCAGGTGCTCGAGGGCTGTTATGGGCTGAACTGTGTCCCCTCAAAGTTCACATGTTAAAGTCCTAACCCCCTGTACCTCAGAAAGAGATGGTATTTGGATACAAGGTCTTTGAAGAGGTAATTAAGGTAAAATAAGTCCTTGGGGTGGGCCTTAATCCAATCTACCTGGTTTCCTTAGAGGAAGAGGAGATTAGGACACACACATAGATGGAAGAAGGATTGAGTAAATACACGAGGAGATGACTGCCATCTACAAGCCAACAAGAGACGACTCAGAAGAAACCAAGCCTGCCAACACTTTGATCTTGGACTTCTAGCCTCCAGAGCTGTGAGAAGATAAATTTCTGTCATTTAAGCCACCTGGTTTATAGCACTTTGTTACGTCAGCCCTAGAGAATGAATACAGCTGCTGACTAACAAGGATCGTCAGACACAACCACTGTTTAGCCTTCTTTATATCGTTTACAAAAGTTCTATGAAGCAAATACAGAAGTCAAACAAAATTTACAAACTAAAGACACTGCAAACTCAAGACTGATACTATATTCTGAAATTAGTTCACAAAGGAAGTCTACTGATAATAATCAAACTCATCCATCATAGTTAACATTTTAATCATTAAAAAGCAAAAATTAAAAAAACCCTCCATGTCTTACTACTATGTTTAATTCACATTTTAACAATTGACAGCTCTTTAAATTCATTCTTTTCCCCTCTTCTTTCTCTTTCTTAATAAATTGTACAAATTGTGTCTGCCACTGAGTTTCTTTATGAAATGGTCTAGGAATTTTTTTTTTCGAAAAATGCAGTATAGTATTTTGAGAAAACGATTTCTGACAAAATGACCCAGTGTTCCCATGTCATAATCACTGCTGGCAAGAGTATATGCATTTCTCTTATTTGATGCATGAAGAAGTATTTGCATTTACTTGATTTTACTTCCTCAATATGCATTGCCAGATATGTAAAAAATGACACGTATTTTGGTATTTTTTCTTTATCAAATCAGAAAGTGTCCAGAATTAAACTCAAGACTTTTTAGTACAATAAGCATAACTAAAAGACAGATGGTTATCAAAATGCTGAAAGGAAGTTAAAGCTAAAATTTTAAAAATAAATTTAGTCATATTTCCATTTTGTCTATTTTTATGACTTCAAGGAAATAATTATTGACTTCCACATTACTTTATATCCAATGACAATTCTGCATAATCCCTTTTGTGAAATAAACAATGAAAAATCCAAATAATATTTCAAATTAACTTTTTGGCTTTACTTATTTCGATATATTTCTTTGGTATTTCTAAAATTAACGTTAAAAGCAAATCTCAGTGTTTCATCATTCGGTTTCATAGTTACTCTGCAAGGATTAGTTAGAATTTATATTTAATTATTAAATACATTGAAAAAAGGACTGCAGAATGTGGTACAATAAATAGAGATCACATATTTCAAGCACAGCACAATTTAGAGCTGTGATATCATGTCCTTTAACTTGGCATGTGTACATTATTTAAAGCATTTTCAAAAAGCATCCCTCAGTGCTAGAAGTCCTCCGAAACAAGTATAAATAAGAGTTGGAAAAGGCTACACAAAGCTTTAGGCCAGATTTTCTCCCTTATGTATTCAACTTAGATGTTTTTATATCCAGGTTTGCTATTTGACCAGTTTTTCGGTGAGGCGCACTCTTCTCTAGATAATAAAAACTGATAGGACAGCTATAACACTCATAAAATGCCATTACAGGGGTCCCATAAATGTAAAACTGCTGGTCGAGTTTGGGGGATTTACACCTAGTGTTTGTCCCTTCACAGAGGCAAACATGCACAAAGCCACCGTAATAACCCCTCAAAATCAGATAATATTCTGACAGCTCAGTTTCACTGACAAAAGAGTCCTGGGAGGAAGCCAGGAGGCCCAGGTGCGCTGTGTCATGCCAGTATTTAATGTAGTCTAATATCAGATAGATGTGAGTGAGAGAAAATACTCTGAATAAAGTACAGATAATAGCATGGACAGCCACTCATTGCAAAATTACTTGTGCTCATCCTGCTGTGAGCTTTGTATTAAATTTTTCTGTCAAGTGGCAGGAATCACAGGGAGGAGTGCCTCAGAAAACCCTCCTTGCAACCTTGGATAAGGATCTATAATATTAGGCTTTCATATGATAATGGCAAATGATGCCCTTTTTGAAAAATTGCTGACTGGTAATGAAAGTCCTAATCAGATTGTGGTTGGAGAGGACCAGGAGGTGGGGGACAGTGTCTGTGACACCCTTCTTCCCCGACCCCGTTAGCAAATTTAGCAAACCTGACAAGATGGGTGAGTCTGAGAGAATTTATCTTACGTGAATTTCCAACGAAGCCCTTGGGGTTGTTTATAAAACGAGAAGGTGGAGGTTTAATAAATGCTGGGCCACCTGAGGCACTTTCATTAAAGGCTTTCTCTAGACAACATCACAATGTTTGCATTATTCTCCTGGGCTCCCTTGAGAATACAAGCGTTACCTCTTCAGTGAGAGTCGATATTGTATGTGAAGGCATGAGGGAAGACGATTCGATTTGCCTTTTGGTGCACAAAATAACTGTAACATCACCATAGTTAGAATTAATATTCAGAAAAGTTTATCGTCTTCTATTTGAATGCAAAATTCCAAAAGGAAACAAAAAGGACGCTTTGGAAGACTTCTCAGGGAATGCGATGAAGGTTAATTCTCTGTCATTATTTCAACTACAGTGATGTCTATTCATTTGCAACAACGAAATAACCTTTTAAAAATGGTAAAAATATCTACTGTTCTTATCTTCTTAAATAACCCTCTTTTTAGAAGTACTGAAGATGCTTCACAAGGTATGAAAGTCAATCATTATTATTAAGTAATAGGAGGCTTACTGTTAATGAATTTTTAATGTAATTTCTAACACCAGTGGTCGCAATTTCTAGCCCTGGAAAGCCAGTGTAAATAGACGAGATTCATAGATGTTTTCATGTGTTTCAATGGACCTACCATCTGTGTAGGCTTCTCTGCGCAGATGTCCTGGCTGATGTTTCTGCTTCTTGGCTGGTCTGGCCTTCTGTATTACAGCAGTGCTCATGTTGCTGTCTGTAGAAACAGGACTTGTGGGTCTAGGGCACTGGGACGCATGAAAATGTCGGCGGCCTGGGGAAAAAAAAAAAATCAGAGCCAAACTCTTCAGTGAATTTTATTTTATTTTATTTTTATTTATTTATTTTTAAAAAGATTTTATTTATTTATTTGACAGAGAGAGAGCCATCCAGCGAGAGAGGGAACACAAGCAGGTGGAGTGGGAGAGGAAGAAGCAGGCTCCCAGTGGAGCAGGGAGCCCGATGAGGGGCTCGATTCCAGGACCCTGGGATCACACCCTGGGCCGAAGGCAGACACTTAATGACTGAGCCACCCAGGCGCCCCAATGAATTTTAATTATAACATTAAATAAGAAAAAGAAAACATTAGAACTAGAAGCATCCTTAATTTCCTAAAAATAGCTTTAAATAAACTATTCTAGCAAATACTAGGATTTTTGTCATTCTGCCTGACCCAACCACTGGGAAAAAAAAATACATTGAAAGTTTTTTCCAGCTCTTTTTTTTTTTTTTAAACCATAGTACTTTTATTCGGTTAAAGTTCTTGACACCACTCATTAAAGAAAAACATCCCAATTACTTCTTCTTAAAGATTTTATTTTATTTATTTAACAGAGAGAGCGTGTGTGTACACACAAGCAGGGAGAGCAGCAGGCAGAGGGAGAAGCAGCCTCCCCACTATGCGGGACTCGATCCCAGGACCCTGAGATCATGACCCGATCCGAAGGCAGACGCTTAACCAACTGAGCCACCCAGGTGCCCAAACATCCCAATTACTTTTGCAACTAACTTCACTAAAGTGTTATTAGTAAACAAAAAGCGTTAATTAGATTTTTGCCCAGCATATTCAATGTATGTTGTTTTCTCAAGGGAATTGCCAGAGTCCTTAAGAAATTCATGTTCTAAGAATGAACAGTACTAAATATGTCCTTTATTTTAATTAAATATTTATTTTATGCTACTCATTGAAGGCAGACACCTAATATCAATACGTTCTGAGGTATACCCTCAGGACGCCTGAAATTAAAGCTAGCCCACATATTTAGACCTGTCCAAAATTACTTATACCCCTTTTCTTTCACTAGATGTTTACTTGCTGATTTTGGATAAAGCGACCTCTCCAGAAACTTCTACATTTTTTGGTGGTAGCAGAGGCGGTTTTGGTTTTCTCGTTTTTCTCGACAGTATTTGCAGGTACCAGTAATAACTGAATGTGCTAATTAGACACAGTATATCTCAGAGACCCCAGTTTTCGGGCTGTCTTACACAGATGTTGTATCGCAATGGCACAACATATTTAATCCATAACGGCAAGGAAAATCTTGGCCCTGTACCTGACTTTTATTACTTTGGTTTCTAGAAATTCCAGACACACAAAGCTGAAACTTTTTGTTGTCCCGTACGAATCTTCAAACATATCCACACGACATGTCTTTGGCTAGAGACAGGAGAAGCCACATGGAGTGGAATCAACATATTTAAAAAAGCTAATCGACACATATTAAATAATATTCATTAAGGTGGCCAACTGAGAAGCAGTTGGATTGGGTTATTCATTCGTATTAACTTCAAGTCATATGATCAACACCACCATTTCTTGAGGAGAACATTTTAATAGGCGGAAGCCAGTGCATGTTTAGTTCATGGTAATTATGAGTCAAACGAAAATCAGAGGTGCTACTAAATTACAATACGATCAAATAGTAAACCAACCTCTCCTTAGCTACAATTAAAGTTACATATCCATGAAAGGAGAGAATTAGGGCTGAGACTGAGCACGGTATCCATTCTACTGTGTAAAGCCATCTACTGTTCACGGACCCTGAGGCATCGGGTCGTTTACAGATGAATTTTCCATGTTATTTCTATGTTTTGTTGGTTTAATGAACTGCAGCGCACCTTTACTGAAATTAGAAAGCAGTGGTTTAAGATGCTTAATTTCACTTTCTTATTTTTTCAACAGAAGGTTAAAAAATAAAGAGAAATAAAAGCTATGTACACAGTTAGATGTTATTTATTAAGAAAGGTAGGTTTGGATAGTTATTTTATTACATTCAGTAGTGACTGAGGGGGAAAAAAGGAATTTGGTTGAATTTCATAAAATATCGGGGTGGCCGAAATAAATATATGTTTTACAATAAAAGGTTGAGGGCGTACTAGACTTCTTTTTTCCTATAACATGCTCTTGATAAATAACATATAGAAATAGCCTTATTTTCTCTGAATACATTCTACAAATGATAAAAAATAATGACCAATCCAGTATCTGAAGAGAATAGGGAAAAGTACCAATATGATAGTTAATAAACTAAGAAAAAAAAAAAAACAAAAAAAAGCAATTACTGATGTGTTGTGATAGTCTTTTATTTCTCAGAAATGTATCTTTTGCTGGCCACATTATTTTACTCTACTATTTGTATTTTTCATATATACAATGTGTACATGAATGCATACTATATATATATTCCATCCTACGGGAATAAATGTCATGTGATAAGTGTATGACTTAAATTTAAATTCTTTCCTTTTTCATACTCTTTACTCTCTAAAAACAAGGTTGGGAATAGGTGATAAATAAAAATGGGTTCAAACATAAGAACAGATAAATGATCATTAATAAACAGGGTACTGGCAATGATAAGGGAAAACAGAAAAATATATAAGCATTTGGATTAACTTGCTCTCCAAATTACTAGATTAAAAATGTTTACTTTAAATACAAAATGTCTATGCTTGAAAATGTATGCATATCACAGACATCTATCTTCCAAATTAAATTAATATTCTCATGGAGAAGGCATGAAGAGAATGGGGGTTAAGGTGAAAGAGCCCATTTTCCAATGGTTGAGTGCCCCCCGCCCCGGATATTTATTTATTTCTCCTAGAGAATTTCTAATTAAATAGAATAAGAGAACTATCACAGTGAATTTTACTTTGATGACTTTCTATACCTCAAAAAAATCACGTAACGCAAACCTCACCTGACTATAGGCATACCTAAAGAAACTGTACATATATCTGTCATGACTTTTGTAAAAACAAGGACTTCCCAGGAGGCTTCACTCACATTATGTAGGATTTATTAAATTAAAAAAAAAAAAAAACCTAGAAGATTTAAAAAGCCCTGTCCAGAAAAAGGGAATAACCAAGCTATGTCATATGCTTGGATCTTGGTTTCCTCAGGCAGCAAATAAAAGACAGTAATAATAGCTGCATTTCACATTGGACACGAGGTCCCAGGCGATAATCATCAACTGACACGCAGGCATCGAGTCTTCTTTTCCAGCTTGGTGACAAGGCACAACTTACCAGAAGCGTCCTGCATTTGACGGCGTGCCACCTTCAGACCAGCATACTCCGCGGCTGCTGCGACTGCCTGGGCAAAATCGGCATCGGTGAAGAAGGAGCCATCAGAAGAACTCACGCTGGAGCGTCCACTGGAAATGTTGTCCTCCTCTGAGGCTGAGCCCCAGCCATTGATCATGGACCCAGTGACAGAGCTCTCCAGGTCCCCCACACTGGAGGCGGGGGTCTGCTCAAGGCCACGTAGCAAAAGCCGTCTGGTCTGCATCTTGGCAACTTCCATGT
Source organism: Ailuropoda melanoleuca (assembly GCF_002007445.2). Lineage (NCBI taxonomy): Eukaryota > Metazoa > Chordata > Mammalia > Carnivora > Ursidae > Ailuropoda > Ailuropoda melanoleuca. Next base: position 30,147,311 of record NC_048218.1, read on the forward strand.
CTGCTTCATCTTCTTCCTCTTCTGGTGCATCCGTATCCATGTCTGAGACAAGAGGTCCTGAAATGTAGCCATAGGTGTGTGGTGGGGAAATCGGTCTTGGTGGTGGAGGGGGGCTCACCGGCTGCCGTCTGCAGGAAGACGGATGAACAGGTTTGGCTCAGCTCATCATTAGGACACACACAGAATACATTAACCAAGAAACTCACAAGTATACTGATTTGATCGTTGTTTCTGTGGGGCTAATTTAACCAAGTGAGGGTTCCTTTGGTTTTATCATTTGGATTATATTCGGCTAAAAAAGGAGTAGTAACACACTTTGGAAACATATGCCTATGTACTTGTCTTAAAGCTTATTGAATATTAACGATGCATTATTATTGCCAAAGACAACAGACATCAGTTCTGGAACACATGCTCCATAAATGTTTCTTTCCCTTTATGTCATTTTCACACCTACCATTCCAAGCAAATGGACTCATATGTGGTGACTATAGAGTAGAATTTCATAGGATGGAACAATTATATATTCAGCATATGATAAAATTTCCTTTAGATTTTATTTTATTAAGATAAAAGGCTATGGGAGCCAAGAGCATTTTTTTCTCTGAATTATTCACCAAAGGTTATTAGCTATTTTCAAACCTATCACTTTAACCATTATTCCACCTATCTGTTAAATAAAATGCTTAAAGGTATTTTTCCTGATATCTTGAAATTGATTAAGGACCAAGGCTGAGGACAATGTGAGTGGTATTCTACAATGTAAGTCCAAAGCATTACCAATAACTACTTTCAGCCATCTCTTCACAGATGCAGAGGACAATATCAGCTAAGAGCAGTCCTTCTACTACCATCCAACACCATCACCCACAGTGAGGATAAGATGACTGAGAAGATAATGTTTTGATCTCAGTGTAAAGAGAGGTTGGTGGAAAGAAGTTATTCCCAATGGGGGAGAATGAGAAGAGATTAACTCCTAATTTAGGAAAGTGCCTGACAAAAAGGAAGACATACAGTGATTTCTAGTGGAGGGACTGCTTAGTCAGTCAGTGACCTGCTCAACAGTCCCAATGCTCTCTAAGCAAGACGCTCTCTAAGCAAGATTAAAGAGATGATATAAGGGGAAGGCCATTTGGAAGAGTGATGTCAGCTCTTCAAATTCTGTGCCTTCGAGAAGTAAGGAGGATGGATACCACATAAGCATGCCAACCTGAGCACAAGCACCAGATGGTAGTGAGATCAGGTTCTAGATTCATCCAGCCACTTCCTTGGTTTAGGAGGCTAGGGAAGATACAGCATGAATGCCACTGACTGGTAATCCACCTGAAGATGTGGCTAAATTTTTCAAGGACTACAAATGCCTAGAGACGCTGCCCAGAATTGAGTCCTTCATCAGTGAGTAAGTCGGTTGCAGCCCATCTCCCTCACCATTCTTATCAGACTCACAGAGCAAGATGAGATAGAATAGTCATGGGGGCTAACCAAGGAGAAGACTGGATCCTCATCTAGTTTGCCATGCCTTAGCACTTAGGACAAGAGGGAGGAGGACAAAGTGGTTAAAGCAGAGAATGCCTTCTTACTCCATGCCATCAGAGCCACAGACAGGTACAATCTGCAAAGGGTATCTCCAAGTGCATGATTATAGTTTTATAATGAACAGAAATGCAATTTAAGAACAAATCAAACAATTAAAGGAAAAAAAGAGATTCAAACCAAAAAACAGTCTCTTAACTACAGAGAACAAATGGATGGTTATCGGCAGGGAGGTGGGGGAGGATGGGTTTTGGGGATTCAGGAGGACACTTGCTGTGATGAGCACTGGAAGTGTTGTATGGAAGTGTCAAGTCACTATATTGTACACCTGAAACTAATATAACATGGTATGTTAACTATATTGGAATTAGAATAAAAAATTAATAGAACTGAGCCTCAAATTAAAAGAAAGCATACAAACAAAACCATGGAGGATCTAACAAAGGGACCTACTACAAAGAAGAATAGGGAAGTTTAATATAGCAACATAGCTTTGAGGGTGAGATGCCAGTGGCTCAAAGATGGAAGTTTTGTGCTGTTTAATTCAATGAATTGAGACACTTCAATAAACAAATTTTGTTAACACAAATGGAAAGCATTAAAAATAAATGATTATTAAAATACTACAATTAACTAATTTATTGAGCATCTATTTTGTAACTAAGTATATTTTACAATATGAACTCATTTGATTCTTTTAACAGCTTTCCAAGGTACTGCTTTTATTATCATTCTATAGATGAAGATACTAAAATTCAGAGAAATTAAGGACCTTGCCAAAGTTCCCACAATTAGTAGGTATCAGATGTAGACTTTAATCTCACATTTCATTTCCCAGGTCACGACCTTTCTTCTAGGAATGGTGTTATTATGCACACATATATACACATTCACACATATATTATACATATGCATAATATGTACTGTAATGATTTATACATATACGTACATATGTATATACACATGGACAGTTCTTTAACATAGTGTACTATTTTTATTTCTGGGTGTTTTCTAATGCGTCTGTGTGTGGCATTAGAAGAAACATGAAGAATATGCCAAAGCTGAAGTTATTTAAGAGATTAAAATGGATAATTTTCTCAATATGGAGTGTGTTATACACATAGGAGGAAAACCTTTGTTTAATTTGGGTTGCAATAAAATACCGTACTTAGAAGTCAATTTACAGTCTTTGTCAGCATGCACATCCAAAATACCACAAGAAATTTCTTTTTTTACAGACATGTAAGACTTTCTAGCACAAAGGGGACTATTCTGACCATCAATAAAGGGATGTAGGACAGCCAACTTCTCCATGAAAGGAAGCCAGCATTGTTGTATTTGGATAATTCACATTCTGTAGAGCAAAAACATCTTCATGTTCAACAAGGGCTGGCTTTTAACTACTATCACCCTGTGCAAATGCTGGGGAAAGAAAGAAAAATTTATTCAAACCATCTGTAAATAAGGCAAGCCCAGGGAATGTGTGATAAACATGTACAGTTTGAAATATGTAATATATTCTATTTGAAAACAAAAAGCTATTTCAAGATGCTGCACTCAAGTGGGACTTGCCACAAATGAACCTCAGCCCTCTAGATTTTTCTCCCTGAGGGGTTTCAACATCTTCTGAAATAATGTACAAGGATACGACTACAAATCACAACACTCCAGGCTCCTGCAAAAATGATGTCTTCATAAACATGTTCAAGAGAAGACAGGAACAATCCCATTAATTTATGAAAGCAGATATTTATATAGTTCACCACATACCATTTACCAGACAAAAGACAAAGGGGGAAAATGTATACCTTGGAGATTTTTTTCTGATTCTGGTATAGTTTCAATACTTTGTATTGTTAACCATTACCTGGTTTGCAAATAGACAAGATATTTAACTTTCCTTTGCCTTTTTATAGTCTTTTCTTTCCAAATGGACCATATTCACTTTGTCTATATTAATAAGACATCAGTTAATTTCCTATCCCATAAATGAAATCTACTTTTATTTTTCAAGAAATTTTTGCTAAATATTAACTACGGGGAAACTCAATAGCACCAGACACTTTTTGAAACAATATATGCAAATAAGTTTAATTATATTATTTTCATAGTTATTGTTTGAAAAGAGAGAAGAAAAATTCCTATTATGTTGGTCACCTAGTTTACCTGGTTTTAGACAAAGAGAGAATATCTAGAAGCTCATTAGAATGCCAAAATTGCAATATCCATATTAAAGCAGTCTAAAATGTTTAATTAAATATTGCAGATATATCACGGTTTTAGTTCAGTAATTTCTTATTAATATAAACGACACTGTTTATTTATGCTTTTGATCAATAGACATAACAGTAAAAAAATGTATATAGAAAAAGAATGTATTCATTTTTTAAACATTTACACTGTCCCTATTATGGTGAGACTGCTAGGTTCTGAGACCAAAGGAATCAAAAGCAAAAAAAGCTTGGGGAATACTTTATACTTTAAGTCATAAAAGGATTTGATTTTAACGCACACATACTTAATAAAGCTCACTATATATCAGGACACAGCAGAGTATATTTTGCAAAAATGTCCATGACAATATCTCCCATCCCAATGCTCTCCTGGGATGAGAACTTGCTACTCTCCCATGAAGAGAGGGAGTTCAGTTCTACACTCAGGAATCTCGGTGGACCCTGGGACTGCTCTGACCAACAGAATCTGGCAAAAGGGGACCATGGAAACTTCCTCCTTCTGCCTTCTTGGAAGCCTCCTGCCATGTAAGAAGTGCCACTACCCTGAGATCCCCGTGTTATGAGAAGTCTGGGCTATACTGAAGAGACCCCAGAGGATGAGACTCGATGTGATGGCACAGAGAAGCCACAGAGTATTGAGACATCAAATACATGAGCAAAGAAACTAACCTGACAGTAAATCTTCCAGCCCCAACAGACCAAATGAAGCGATGTGGATTAGAGATGAATTGCCCAGGTGAATCCTTTCTGAATTCCCAATTCATGGAATTGTGAGTAAAAGAAAATAGTTGTTTTAGGTAACTAACTTTTAAAGTAGTTTGTTAGGCAGCAATAGAAAGAGAAACTCAAGCACCATGTTAGAAATTCAGCTAAATAAAATAGATTTGTTCCTTGCCTGAAGGGACTTATAATCCAGTAAAGGAGACAAACAGTGAATCAAGTGTGCAATGATAACGCGTTATCCACAAACAGAGGATGTCTACATGTTATGGGAACACATAGAATTGGCTTCTATCTCAAAACTGGGACAGCAGAAAAAGATTCTATAGAGAGTATCTACCATTTCACCTTGGTTTTCAAAGATATATAGTGTTCCATAAAAGAGAGGGGGTAATGGTGTTCCAGGAAAACAGGATGGCATGGGGGAAAGACCTTAAGGTGGGTGACCAAGTATTCATTCCAGGAACTGGAAGAATCCCAGAGTGAAAGCACCATGAGCAGAGAAGAGGTGAGTGGCAATGAATACGGATGGGAAGGCACGCAGGGGTCAGATCACAAAGGGCCTTGATTGCTACATTAAGGAATCTTGCCTTTATTCTAAGGGAAATGGGAAGCCATTGAGAGATTTTAAGCAATGGAGCGACTTGATCAGTGTTGCGTTTTAGGAAAATGCCTCTGCACAGGCTGCAGCAGGAAGATTAGATTGAAGAAGGGGCAAGGCTAAAGGCAACCAGACCACTTATGGACCATTACAGTAATACAGGCAAGAGAAAATGGCTGTCGGAAGTAGGAAAGTGCCTTTATGGCTGGAGATATGTGCATTGTTCTGAGTGATATTTAAGCAGCTGAAATCTACAGAAACGACTACTTGGATACAACGGTCTGATGCTCAGAACGAAATCTGCAGAGAAATAGCTATCTATCTTTAATGAGTACATCATTAGGGGCATGGCAGGATGATGAGAAACAGAAGCCATCTGCTGATGGGCCAGGCATCTGAATAGGTCAAGGGTTTGAGAAGAGGCTTTGCTCAAAGACTTAACTAGAGATGAGAATTACAATATTGTATATAGTATCAAAAACATAGACATAACGTAAATGTTCAACATTAAGGAATTGTTTAAGTAAATCACAGTATACTTTTGTTTAACATGAATATCTAAATAAAAAGTTACTGACATGGAAAAATACACCATTCAGTGAAAAAAGCAACTATCACACATCGCATATCACAAATTCAAAGCAATGTGAGTATATGCAGAGATGAAAGACTGAAAAGATCTTCACTGAGATCTTAACAGTTACTCTCTGATTACACAGATCATTCGTACTTTTGTATTTTCATTTTATCTATATTTTCAAATATTTCTACAGTAAACATGTAGAATATACCTTCATCATAAAAGAGCAATAATAATATTTTATTGTTGTTGTTGTTTAATGGACTTCATTTACTTATTAGAGGCCAGTGTTATTTCCAGCAACAATCCTGGAACTAAAATTCTTAATACCTTCACAGACTGAAAATCATCATTTCAAAAGGGCTGTATATAATTAAACAGGATTTTAAGTTCAGGTAACCAAAGCATTTGAGCTCATTTTGAGTTCATATGAGTATTCATCCCCCTAAGACAGCAAGGGTGTTTTAATTCTGTGGTATCCAATTCCTTTCATCAAATACTTACAGAGGTTAGCTTTGTGCCACCTCAATGACATGAGTAAGATGTGAGCTCTGCCCTCAAAGGGCTTTTGCTTTAAAGAGGGAAACAGACATACTAAGAGCAAACACTAATGCAACATGAAAACTGATTAGCGGGGTAGCAGAGCTGTGAACAGACTGTTGTGAAGAGAAAAGAAAAGAATTGGTTGAATTTTGTCAGGTAATCAAATGAAAGTTCCACAGATGGGTTGCATTTTATCAGGGCCTGGAAGGATGAGACACGCCTGCCCCTGCAATCAAAGAAACAGCACATGCTAACACACGGGTGCCCAGTGAGGACACTAAAAATGTGGGGGATGGCCACGAGACACAAGAGTGGCCTGCCCTTCCTGCCAGCTCCAGAGAAGTCCTCTCTGGGCCAGGAAGTGGCAGTGCTGACCAGATACTGGTGAATTTAAGGCAAAGTCAGGGAATTTCAAACCAAGTAGCTAGAAAAGAAGGTGTATGGAGAGACTGGGAAGGAAGCGGTTCATAAAGTGGGGAGGACTGTGAAAGGCTTCGACCACCGCGCTGAAGAGCAGGACCTGACTCCGCGTGAGGGGGAACATTCCCAGGCTTGTTGTGTGTCAAGAAAGGTAATGCAGAGGCTGGACAGGAAAGGGGAAAACAAGAAAAGTGGAGATCAGATCAAGGATATGGCAGAATTTCAAGAGCTAGGGATGGAGGGCCTGCCTTAGTAGCTATAGGAACGGAAGCAAAGGAACAAAAACCAAAGATATTTTGAAGTCAGAAATGAAGGGACTGTGAATAATTTAATTTGGGGAATGGTAGGAAGACACCAGAAGAAATTAAGCAATTGGATAATTAAGCTGATGGCAAAATGACAAAGAGTTTTTTATAATTTTTGGCTATTTTATTTTACTATATATATAAAGATTTTATTTATTCATTAGAGAGAGACAGAGAGGGAGAGAGAAAGAGAGAGAGAGAGACCACAAGCATAGAGAGAAGCAGAGGGAGAGGGAGAAGCAGGCTCCCCGCTGAGTGGGGATCCTGACTAGGGGACTTGATCCCAGGACCATGAGATCATGCTCTGAGCTGAAGTCAGACGCTTAACCAACTGGGCCACACAGGTGCCCTGGTTATTTTCTATTTAATATGTTATTCAAATAAATAAGGATTAATGATTCTAAACATGATAGCCAACAAAGAAGGACATGAAACAAGTTTGAAAGGTCAAGAACAAAGACAAAGAATTTGGTTTTGGACAAGTGGAGTGTAAGATGGCCAAGTGCAAATATCATGGCGGTGCTCAGGAAGAAGGGTGGGCTGGCTAAGTAAATTTGAAAGCCATCAGAATGTAAGTAATTGTCAAACCAAGCAATGGGGTGATGGCATAAGGGTGAGGACAATAGGCAACTCATATTTTTTGAATATTTACCCTACTTCAGATACTTTACATACATTATCTCATTTGATTCCCACAATAAGTTATAAAATTGCCAACACTGCAGAAAGCTTACGTATGATAAAGACAAGTCTTTACATCGACCATTAGGAGGTTACCTTCAGTAGACTAATGCAAGCAAAATGGTCGGAGTCAGAATGCAGTGGGCTGATTTGTGATTGGGAATTAGTAAGACAGAGTTGATTAAACAGCCCCAAGGAGTAGGGGAGAAGGAGAGCATGCATGGTTACTAGAATGAAAGGCTAAGAAAGGAGAACATTTAACAGCAGTAGTATTAACGGTGAAGAAAAAGAACCACGAATGAAGAGGAAGAGGCTGGAAAGTCAGGAGAGATAAAGGTGAACTGATCTGGATTGATTTGAAGGTGGTGGAAAGGATGACATGAGGAACACAGTAGGGGTTTCCCAGGAAGAAGATACTGTGTGCCACTTACAACACAGAGGGGAGTGGTGGGAAAATAGGTAATGTGAGAGAATGAAAGGAGAATGCTGACACATTTCAGAGGTAAGAGCCTCTATTAGCCCCTCATTTCTTCAAATAAGAGCAATGGAGATGGTCTGTGACCTTAACAGGGAAAAGACATAGATGCCTTATTTGTTCTCAGTCTCCGTGAAGTTTCATGGGTTAACGCTATTAAAGATAAATGTATGGAATCCAAATTTCCCCTTGTCCCACAGAGGAAGGTTTAACTACCTCCTTCATTTTAGAGAATATATAATTTGACTTTAGTAAGAACCTCTTACTGATAAAATAATTAATAAACAGTGCAATTTCTATTTTAATCTACAGAATTCAAGCAGTATAAATGAGAATATGTTATTCATTCAAGAAAATTGAAGGACGATCTTCCGATGCAAATAACATACTCAGTTTCAAATGATATTAGGAACATAGAAAGTTTTGTATATGCGTAAATTTATATGGTGAAATATAATATGTCAAGGGTAATGAAATAGTGCAAACAAAATCATCAAGAAAGAGAGAGGAGCTAACTTGATGCAATAACAGCTTTTACGTGGTAAAAATGACAAGTGAAGTACTTATTTGTGTCTAACAAAAATGTACTGGTTGGCAATGCTGAATTTTTGGTTACACACACATTATTTAGTAAATTCGACAAAAGGACTCCAACCTGATATCTCAACCAAAATAAAGGTAGCTGAGGTCAAAGCAAAATAAATATGCCAAGCTCATTCTTTTGCAACACTACAGCTACAAGGCAAGAAATCATTTTGCAGACTTCATTTCAAAAGACAGGAGAAAATCTTTTCCACAGACCAAAACAGTGACTTACCCACACATAAGGAAAACTAAGATGCAAAAACAGGCATCATCAATAAAATGCTACAAGAGTAGCAACCCATATATTTACTATATGATCTCCATGTGTTTATGAATGCAATTACCATAAGTGGGTGAGTATTAATGCACATTATTTTATGGTTGCAAGTTCACTGGGATCAATTAATCTCATGTTCTGATCAACAATACTACTTGATATGTTAATTACTGAGGCTTACTGCATGATGATCCTGGAAAAAAGGCAATGTGACATGAAAATTAGCTCATATAATAGCATTCTACAATTGCCACTAAAGAGTGGAGATTTTCTGATTTGTCAGCAAAAGGCTACGGACAGTGTACCTCCGATCGGGTTGGTGCTGCGTGTGGCCAGTCTCCTCCGGGCCGTCCTGTAACATGGGCTGGAGTTCTTCTTGTGGGGAAGGGGTCAGGGTGGCAGTGGACTGATGGCTGTAAGACACAGCAGCTGGAGAAGAAGCTGCTCCCCGCACAGGGGGAGTGGGGCCTCGTTCATCTTCCTCCTCTTCTAGTTCATCCTGTTGCAAATACATTCTTGCTGGTGGCACGGGACACGGCATTTCTTGGTCGTAGCTGAAACAAATGATAAGCACACTTAGATTTGCTACAGGTTATGCAAAGAAACTATTTGTATAGTTAGCGGAATATCAGCTTTGAGTTGCTTTTTTAACCTGAATGCTCTGAGACACGTTTAGGGAGTACTGTTAAAAAAAACAAAAAACAAAAAAAAAACATTCACCGGGTGCCTGGGTGGCTCATTCGGTTAAGCCTCACTTTAGCTCAGGTCATGATCTCTGGGTCCTTGGATGGAGCCCCACGTCGGGCTCCCTGCTTAGCAGGGAGTCTGCTTCTCCCTCTCCCTCTAACCCTCCCTGCTGCTTGTACTCTCTCTCTCTCTCTCAAATAAATAAACAATCTTTAGGAAAAATAGTTCACTATCCCCAAGGTTGTTGAGTGCTACGTATAATATTTTTTCTCTGAGTGATTACAGTTTACATTAGTATATTGTTGGCTCTGCGAAGTCATTCAATAAAGACATCTATTTAATGGGGTTTAAATTAGTACTTCCTAAATGTGTTGCATAGTGTAGCCTTCCTCTTCAACATGATGTCTAAAAGATGACTCAGGGATGGTCCTACAGATGACCCAGAGGTGATATGCTAACCTCTGAGAAAAATTACTCTTGAAAATCCTTTCTTAAAAATCCACCTTTTCTCTGAAATTATAATAGGTCACTATTTCTTCTATTGAGCACAAAATGAAATAGTTGGCTTGCGTTTAGAATGTTGAATAAAACACAGAGTAAATAAAACAGTCAATAAACAATAAAATGCCCCACTACTCTCTGCTAGAGCTGTGTGGAAACTCTAGGCGGATCTGGGAAACACTCATGCCTTTCTCTTTTCTCCCACCCCAGGGCAGATGGTTATTGATTCGAATGGCAGTAATTTACTGCATTATATAAACTGTGTTCATGTTACCCCTCTCTCTCATTCATTCTTCACCCCCTGCCTTGTTCACCTGAACTCGGGAAACTTGATGCTCATATAACATGATTTCTTTGTGTCTTCCTTTACCAATCCCACGACCTCCCTTTGACGCTTTTTCAATGTCTCCTGTCTCAACAAAATTACAGCAATTTGTGCACTCCTCTAAACTAGAAATCTTGAGTCATCTTGACTTATTCCTCTCTCTTCTACCCTGAATTGTTCTCTGGCTGATCTCTGTTTCCTCTCTAAAAAATCTCCAAAATCTATTACCTTTCTAAAATGTGTGGTGCGTGCTACTGCAATAACCTTTTAATTGATCTCTTTGCCCCCAGTCACTCTACCCTTCTGAATCCTCACATTGCTTTCAAAATCACTTTATTATAATACGCATTGCTTTCTGATCATTCATTCACTGCAAAGTAATACATGGCTCTCTAATTGACTAGAGGGAAATATACAAATACCTAAATAAGGCCTTCAAGGACATAATCTGGCTTACACCTGCCTTCCCAGCTTCCTCTCCCTCCCTCCCATTGATTCCTTTTAGTCCTCCAGGAGGTCACATCTCTGCGTGGTCACAATGTCCGTAAAAGCCCTCTTCCTCTTGATGGCAAACTGTATCATTTGTCAAAGTTAAGAACAAAAGCCAACGAATCAGGAAACCTTCCTTCTCCCCACTTAGAATCCGTCTCTCCCTTCGGGGCACAGTTGCATCTCCTATAGGCTTTTAAAAAACGATATCCACTTATTTCATTTTAGTCCCTTTCTGGCAGACTAAAATAGCAATAAATGTTAAGAGCCTAGAAAATGAATTTTTAAAAAATATAGTCAATTCTCAATTTGCGCGGATTCTATCCCTACAAATTCACCTACTTGCTAACATTTATTTGTAACCCAAGGTCAATACTCACAGTAAAGAATTTGAGTCACTCCCCCTTCTTGTGTCAGCTTTCATATGGTCAACAAGTGTCCTTTTCTCAGCCTATATAGTGCCACATTGTTCTCAATTTTTTTCTTTCTATTGATAATTTCTCCGTTTAAAGTAGCCCCCGGAGGACAGAGCTTTAGTGCAATCTAGTGTTTCCAAGTGCAAAAAGGCTATGATGTGCCGTAATACAGAAAATCTGTACCTTAGATAAGCTTTGCTCAGGAATGACCTACGGCACTACTGGCTGTGAGTTCAATGTACATGAATCAACAATGCATATTGCATAAGGTGTCTTTAAACAAAAACACACATAAAACAAGATTATGCATGGATCAGATAACAAAAATGTGTGACCAGAGACTTGCAGGAACCTATCCCTGTGTTTCCCCTGGGAGTAATGGCTCAGTATTCCCTAAGTAAATGACTGGAAAAACAAAGGTAGAAAGCTTTGTTTCCTGCCATACTTGGATCTGTAAAACTATTTTTTTTGTGTGGAGAATGAAAGAACATTGTCTTTATTTTTATAATAGTCACTAAAAAGACCGTGTTTTCAGGTAGGTTTTATTTATTTTTTGTTAATTCTCTATAGCAAATGAGTTCTCCTCCATTGATCATACCAGTGAAACATGTTTCGCTTTGTTGGTTCAGTTCTATAGAATCTGGGGTGAGAGTGAAACACATTAACTTTCTTATTGCTGTCCTATGGTATGATTATTTACACTACTTTAATCCTTGTGAGAGACAATTCAGGGAGTTTTAAGTCCCACAGTTTTCAGCATAATGTGATAATATCTAAGAACAAACAAAAGTTTTCAGGATACCGTAGCTGTGGTATAAATTCACACATTTATTTTATGGAAATTCAAGAATATACAATAGAAATTCTGATTTGAAAATCGTAAATCATATATATGTATGATTATATATATCATGATACATCTGTGATCTTGTATATATTTATAAATATGGTTATATATGTAAATTACATGTATAGAACATAAAAAGTTATGTAAATTGTGTGTGCGTATTCTGATTCATAATTCTTCATTCCAAAAGAAGCTTCCAAGGCACAAATTCCTTTTTTTGGGGCAACACTGAGGATGTTTTTCAAGTCTTTCTGACATAGCAATACTTTTTTTTTCAGAGACAAATGTTTGTGGACCTTAGGAATGCCTCCCCTTGGTGGTCTAGTTTAATAACTGCTTCAAATGGGTTTAAGGCATAACACTATTCCACTTACATCGGTTCATTCTCCTTACCTTTCATCTACAGAAATACTGTACTCTTCACTATTGCTGAGAGGAGGAGGGTGTGCCGGGGGAGGAGGAAGCAGGTCTGCCCAGTTCATGCCACCCTGTTTCGGTACTTTGGGTGTCCGTGCCCCTTTCTTGTGCCCTTGACTCCCTTGAAAAGAAATAAAATCCAAGTCCTTTATTTCTGGCCTTTACGGTTTTTCTATTATCCACAGGTGAATTACTTCCTTTAAATATAATCATATAATTCATATATGCAGAAGCATATGAATACGTTTTTCTTCATTAATCTTAACAGAACTTTGTACAATAGATGCAACGTATTGCCAAGTTTAACTGCAAAATAAATAGCGAAAACGCAATTAAACCGCAAATGAATTTTACAAGTCATATCATTAATAGTGATCCTTTTACAGCAATTAATTGCATTATGGATTATCACCTAAAACAAATGAGCTGTAGACATATTTTCTGAAGTGCCTTTCTATTATTTAATTGCTGGAACCTAAAATATAATATGATACAGATACGATCTATTAGAGTTCCACTGTTGCATTAAATCACTGAATATATATAATTTGTACTTGTCCATTGAAATGTTTTAGGCACAATGAAATTACTAGTTTTCGTCAGAAAGGCAGGTGCAGATGAAAATTATTGCTGGAAGAACTAATATAACTAACAACAAAAGAAGCAGAGAAATGATTTTTAAAAAGGGATAGAAGTGTTTTTATCCCCAGTTTCTACAGAATTATGGCTTGTAGTAAAATGATGTTGGTTGAGCATTTTTAGTAGTTTGAAATAGCCCAATTATTCAAGCGCCCCAGTGTTCTGATTTTAGATTTGGCATATTCTTAAAATGCAGGTAACTGCACATTTTAGAGTATTCATTTTAAAATAATTTGGGGTCAAAAGATATTTGGGGATAAAATCATCTATATTTTCTTCCTCCAATACGATGCATTTCAGATTCTTATGGAAATTATAGGTGATGAGCCTATAATTGTTTTTCTCATATGATCCCCTAAAGTCAGTGAATTTTCTTGGTCTTTTCATTTTTAACCTCTCTGAAACAGCTCCAAGTTACATGGTGCATAAAACAGGTTTTGCTATATTCAATGACCCTTATTTTTTTTTTAAGTTGCTTGGGAATTTTTGGCCCAGTCACAGTGTTTGTTAAGGCAGATGTTCTTGAACTAGTAAGTCACTGCCCCAAGTATGGGCCAAAGGCATGGCTGTTAGTAATAAATTATGATTTTCAGGCCTCTACCTGTATGTCTCCATTCTTTCTTCCTTCACTCAGTTGTCCTGTATGGAAAGCCTAGGCAAGAGTCATGGACTTGACCATACCCAGTGCCTTCCTCTTGATCACTTGGCATGCATCTACTCTAACTCCATCTGTCCTAAGAGGCCTAACATTATAAATCTCTCTTACACATCACTTGCTTGCTTCATTCGTTCCCCTAATTACCACCAGACTATACATTTGTCTTTTAACCAAATCTTCACAGACCACCAAATAATAAATAGCAGCAGAACACCAAGATCTAGGTCTCTAAGCTGAGGGATGGAGAAAGTCAATTCGAAATTAACAACACAGAATCGCTTTAATCACAATAATCATAGAATCATTTTCCTCAGGAAGATATGATTTTTCTAAGTGCTTAAGAATACAAAGAAGAAATGGCATGAGATATCAAATACTAAAATATTTTCCGTGGTTTTCCCAGGAGTAGGTCCTTTAAAAATTCCTGTTAACTCAGAATTTCCTTACTTCAAACCAAAGTCCTTAGTAAGATTTTAGTTGTTTAAAAAAAAAAATCATCAACATACAGTAGAATAAGAGTAGATCTAAAAAGACAAAGAGTTATTTTTAAGCTCCTTTAATTCCAATAAGAATAGTTTTAATCAGTGACCAAACGTAGGCTTAAAAATGCCAAATCAGCAGCCTTCGTCAAGGGGAGATGATAAAATGCAAATGCCATCTTCATTACAGAAAAGGGGTAGAGACCCTGGCTAAATGCACCTAGCAGCACCTTCAAACCAGGTATTGAGACGTGATATTTCTACCCTCTTCTGGAGAAACATACTAGAAGCAAGATCAATTGGTTCTGCTCTCCATCGTGGTGTGACTCGCCACATGTTAGTTCCAATAATGAACCGGCTTTAATTAGAAAAACAGGACTTAAGTAACAGCGAAGTCCCATCTGCAGCTCCTATCAGGAAAACAGGTGGCAAACAGCTGCGACAGCATGAAGGGAAGAGGCCTCACTGTGGCTTCGAAGGCTCTTACAAACCCAAGTTGGGAGGTTGCTTTCTGAGGTTTTAGGGCAAGAACTGAGGGAGAGTAGAAAGCTTATCAATGGAGGCAGGTTCCTATTGTCTCTAGATCTCATGTTATCACCTCCTAGGCCTGTGGTTCTGCTCAAGCGTACTCAGATTTTATGGGCTTTATAGCCTGTTTCAAATGGTAACAAATTTAGCAGATTAAGTATATGCCCAACATTTTTAGTTTTATTTTGGTCAAGGGCAAAAAAGAAGTTTCAACTGCCTTTAAAGTCTAGACCATGCTTCTGGCTTTATAAAAGCTCATTAACAAGGAGGAGAATAAGATCTTTAATCTTTGTTGCTACGTAGAACAGAAAATGGTTTAGTGAGCATAGCATCTCTCAAATTGCAGAGAGAAGACCCATGTCTAGAAAAATTCAAATTATATCAAGTGCGTAGATATGCCGTAGGTGTATCTCAGTTCATTAGCATTCAATCTGTAATTGTGGACTATACCGTCTTTTTAAAGGAGAGATTGACTTTCTCTTTGGTTCCCCATACTTACCCGATGTACTACTGCCCCGGTCTGAACTGTTGTAGGATCCTCCTGTGTTCTGGTCGTATGATTGGTTGTATGGGATAGTTGGAGGAACTGTGTCATTTGCTCGATAATCTAGAGATTTCAGATGGAAAAAAAAAACCAAACTTTTATTTTCTCCTTGATGCCTTAATCATTTACCAGCAATCAGGCTTTTAAGTTACCGTGTTGATCACTTGCTAAGACGTACAGAAGTGTAAAGGAGGAAAAAGTCAAGAAAAGATAGGCACGTCTCTTTTAAGATTTATAAAATACAAATTCTTTGCATCATCTCCTTTATATGATCAGACTAAACATTGATATGTACAAATCATATGAGGGACTATTTCTTCTCTTTAAATATTTATAAATCAGCTAAGACAGAAATCGGAATTGCTTGAATTCTTAACTTGAAAAATGTAACAGCAAAATAATTTTAACCATAAGAAATCAGGAAAATATGTCTGCAAATCATTTTAAGAAATTAAAATAAAAAGCCCTGACACTTGTCAGCAAGATGATCTCTAACAAAAACATATCCATGATAAGAAAACAAAGGCTCTCAATCTGCCACGGAAATGCTGCTGCTTACCTAAGCAAAGGTAAAAATCCAAATGAAAAACTTGCCCCTGGAATGTACTGGGTAATAATCCATCAGTTTAGTTGCATTCCAGGGCTTTATTACAGCTGACATACTGAGCCTGTTACAAGCAATATAAACAATAAATAAGAGCTCTGAAATATTTCTTAGAGGCCTGTCAGAGGTTTCCAAAGTCTGCACTAAAGCCATATACTGAAGAGGAATGATGTAACAGCAGCTGGAATTCCCACTGCAAACTACAGGGCTGCAGAAACTGTCCTCTCTTCATCATGGTCAGCCTTTGTCATGAGCTTGCGCAAGAGTCTTAACAAACATTGACTGAACTGGGTTTTATGCCAATCAAGGGTTTTCTCAAACTTCGAAAAAAGCTGGATGACTGTATTGTTAAAATGTGTCACACTAACTTAATCATTAAATGGGATGTTTGTCATCTCCAACTATAATACATTTTATTTTTGAAGAAAATAATCAACTCAAGCCTAAAGAAAATAATCTAGGTCTCTATCTACGATAAGACGCACCATTTACCTGGACACTTGTGCAAAATTGCCCTGATCTAGTCATATTAGAGGATGCTTTTTTTTTTTTTTATCTCCATAGGTGCAACTTTGCAAATCATGTTAGTAAAGCAGTAGCCTAAAGGACTACAAAGAGATCAAATACTTACCTTGTCCGACTCACACATATTATAATAGAGAAACATTCTCCTCAGGCTATAAAATACCATTCCACTGCTACCAGTTAACAATTTACTTGAGGTTCTATTCTGACAGACTTCACTGAAGTCAACCAAAAAAATTTAGGTTCTAAAATCATAACATTGCAGCAGTCTTAGGGACCACCTGAAGTAGGAGAAATACAACAAATTGAACCACTTCTCCAGTTCAAGCTTAATTTAATTATTTTTCCTCAGTTTGATATAAAAATGCCATTCATTTATATGACCACGTCGAAGCAATTATCTTCCATTATCGAGTGGAAAGAATGGGATAGTCTATTTATTTAAAATGTGAGGTATTGTGACGGTGGTACATCTGCCTTATGAATAAAAGATTGCGCTAAGCAATCCCTCACCTACGATTAAATTTAAATTAATCTCAAAACCATTTGAAGATAGTTATATATTATTATAAAATCAATTTTCCGGGTTATTGTTGTGCTAATTAACTCTTTGACACTGGAAATTTCGAAAACAAAGACATAAGGAAACGTGAGTAACAAAAGAAAGATTTCCTTTGCTCATCCCAGAGAAGTCTGAAGGGTTAAGGGTACCAAGACAGAAAAGACTGGGAATAAAGGCAAAGCTCTTCACCTTTGTTCAGTTTGTTTTGCTCCATGATGTTATACTGAATTGGGGCCACTTCCTGTTTCTGCTGTGCCGGCGGTTTCCAGTGCTTCTCGCTGGAGTCCCCACTGCCATTGTTCATGTTGTTGCTGAGGGCTGACTGGATGAGCTGGGTGGTGGCGTAAGGAGTGGGCTGCCCTGATGGATTGACAAAACGCCCGTCCTTCAGATTTGGGCTATGGAAGGTTTTCATCTCATTGATTTTGTTACTAAGGTCCACATCACCATAAACAGTTGACTCAGGGAGCATCAGATTTGTTTGTTTGTTATCCAGTTGGTTGTTATAATTGGCTATACAATCAGCTACGTGCAACGGAGAGGAAAAGGAAAAAGTCATTCTGCATGGTTATTCGTCTTAAATTTCTCTGTAAGTAGCTTCGTGAGTCACAATAAAATGGTTATGTAAAGTAAAAATGGGGTCAATAAAAAGGGCTAGGTATTCATATGTACTTTCTGAAGAAGGTAATTCGAAATTGAGGAAATGAGAGAGGACATAGAGAAATTATATAGAGATGAATTTTGAATTTGAATTTAAGATGATTTTCCTTTAAGAACCCCATTAAAAGGAATTGCACTTAGATAATATACACATGAATATCTTTATGTGCCAAATTTATATTTTCTAGTCTGGAGTTACTGACTTCTCTGAAGCTACGAGTTAGTTGTTGAAGCAACAGAACAAAGCATGTATGTTGAGAATCCAAACCAAAGTAAAAGAAAAAAACCAAAACTCTGCCTACACATCAAAGAACTTGAGATTCTAATATTTTATAAAGTAACTCTATTCAAAAGATATGAGGAACAGAGGTAAAGGGATAGTAAATAGTGTTTAAGGTTATTTTATTGGTTCTTCCCTTGGTCATGCAGGATAATCATTATCAGGGAAGGGTGTTATATAATCTTTTTTTCATGGTTTCATAAAGATACCCCAAGAAGTATAAAATGACAATAATGATGATAAAATGAATCATAAGTAGCCCGAGTAATTTAATCAAAGAAAGCCTGAAATAATACCTAATTTGTCTATATTTCAATTTCCCTCTAATTTGCTCCTCATTGAAGTATTAGGGAATGAAATAACTGATAGAATATTTAAAATTAAATAAATAGAAGTATTTAAAGGCTGCAGTTGAAAATATTAAAACAGCAGGAAGAGCTAAACTCATAATTTAAAATGAAAACATTTTTCAAATAAAATAATTTTCCAAGTTACAGTGGTTAAAAATACCATTATTTTATTCACGTAGTTCATATTGGCACTCACATTAACAGCTCACCTTGATGATTGGTTTTTAGCTGGGTATGTTGATGAAAAATTAACTAAAGATGTAAATGTGAATATAATCTTAAGAGAAATATGCAACTTCTCTGTAATACTGAACTCGACTACTCTGCATCTTAACACTAAGTGATCAGGGAACAGGAATATTTGACTTACCTGGCCTTTAGTAATTCTGATTTCTAATTTCTAGGTATCAAGTTTTGTTTAACAGTGGTGAAGAAATATTGTTAAAGGCCATATGGTTTTCTCAATTTCATTTTTCTTCACCAGTCTTTCTGAACGGGTGTGATTCCATAGAATTTTCTGAGATGATGGACATGTTGTATTCTGTATTGTCCAATTTGGAAGCCACCAGACAATGTGGCTACACTTGAAATGTGGCTAGTGCAGATGAGGAGCTGAACTTTAAATTGTATTTTGTTTCGTTTAACTGTAAATAGCCACCTGTAGCCAGAGGCTACCATATTGCACAACACAGCTCTACATATTAGTGTAAACGGGTATTGCCATCTTTTGTCTTCTGCAGGGCTCAACAGTCTTTTTTTTTTTTTTTTGTAATCACGTGAGCACCTATCTGTACAACTAGAATATGGATCTCTGGAGAACAGGGACATAGTCACATGGAGATGTCCTATCTATATCCAGTGGAGACCCTAGACTTGTTTTACGGCTAGACATACAGACTGCTCTATGATTTGTTATGATGCATAACATCTTCACTTAAATGCTCTCTTCATTTCCCTGTTTCTTAGTTCCGTGGATTATTTTACTCTTCTACTCATATCTTTTGATTCTTTTAATATTTCCCAATTGGGAATGTTGAAGGTTTTTATTTTGATTTGCTTTTTGAAAGAAATCATGAATAATTTTGTTTATTCCTTTCAATATTTCATACTCTACATCCACTACTTTCATGTCATGCTTTAACACGGAATCTTAATGAAGTAATTCACTCGCACATATTTCTGAACCAAAAACACACAATATAAAACAAACACATGCATACACACCTGCAAAAGATATATATGTCATGTCTTATTATCCTCGGGATTGACTTCTACACAATAAAAATCTGATTTGGAATTTCAGTTAATTTTCTTTCCAATTTTTTATTACTGTTGTACAGTTGCTATTATTTTTGCTGCTGCTATTAAAGAATTTGGTTCACTCTAACTAGAGATTTATAAACTTTTTGATCTGTTCTATTCCCCAAATCCCGAAAATAATTAATTACAAACATAAATTATAAATACATATATCCGCATAAAGAGGAATGCGCTTTTTTTGCAATTTCATTTTTCCTTGTTTGCTATCTATTCTAGAGTTCAGACTCTCCCTTCTCCCATTGCATTCTGGGAAACTCTGGTGGAAGGCCAAGTGTGGAGGTAGAAGGATAAAAAAAAAACAGAATCAGGGTAATCTGCCAGGCAATAGTCAACATTTTACAAAAACGTTGACCACATTTTCCTTTCCAAGGTTGGGAGACTAGAAGAAATGTATCCTCCTGTGGCCAGTCCTGGTGCTTAGACTTAGGGAGCTGTCTCAGCATCTCTAACCTGGGCGACTGTAGGTGGTCAGGTTGCTATCACTGTTACCATTGCCTGCCGTGCAGCAATTGATGGAGCAGTCATTGTGGTTGTTGCCAGTATTGGGCCACGTGTCTGCCAGCCATGGCTGCGTGGCAGGTTCGCTGATGTTCAGAAGGCCTGGCCTAAAGAAAAAAAATATATATATATGCACATGTTTTATAAATAGCAAATATTTCCCATTCACACTTCCAACAAATTCTTCATCTCATTGTTCTCACAAACGACTTGGTCAGCTATGCTGAAGGATATTATTATTCCTGTTATTTTACAATAACTTTTTGGCAAGATAACTGTAATGTAGCATAATGTCTTGGGGACGTCCCTCCACGAATAGGGCCATAACTTTGTAAACGGGCACAGTCGAGCTTCAGACTTAAAACGCTGTATTGTGTGCAATGCTTTAGTTTAGTCCCAGTGACTAAAACTCAAACATGGAATCTAAACATATGGATACCTATATTTTGTGGTATTTTAGTTGCTGAAAAGATACCACAGTGGAGACAGTTGGCATTCCTTCATTTTTGACCCATTTAAAAAAAAAAAAATCAGTCTTCTTTTTACAACTTCATTAAAAAAAAAATGGAACTAGCTCCTTTACTCAGACAACAGATCCTTCACAGTAAACATATTTGCGTCATTTTCTTCAAAGCCATGTTTCAGAAACAGTGAGTTGGGGGCTCTAAGCCTCATCAATGTTTCTGTGCGCAGCTCTGCAAGCTTGTCAGGACTTTCTGACAGTGACAATGTAAACGCCATAAATCCCTACATAAACAAAGGAAAGCTACTGAATTAAATCTGGTAGAACAAAACTTGTCCACTATAAGAAATACGAGTGTTCCTGTCTTTTCTGGCACAGCACATGCTCATGCCCTTTCACTGGGTGTTGGGAATGCAAAGCGCCTCGTGGCTCTTAGCGGGAACCCTGAACCTCTAGCACCAGAGATGCAGACGAGAGTCCAAGCACAGCGCTCCTCGTGTCCTTCTCCAACAGGGACTCCATGTGATAATTTAGCACAAGAGCTGATGATGCATGCTGTGCTGTCAGATCCACAGTAAACAGACGGGTGCTGCAGATTCTGCAAGGATTTTCTTCACGGTGTCATTTTCTTTGTTGAAGTGCGATAACCATTCTCCTTTCCCCAGGAAGCAAGAACCTGACACTTCACCTCCAGGGTTCCGCGACGCCCACACAGTCAACTCAGGAACCCACTCATGCAAATGATGGTTATTTGAAGAATCGTGCACTCCAAAGGAAGAATATGGATTTATAATTTTTATGTCTGTACTTAGATAGATGTACATATGTGTATATGTATCTGTAATAAAAATGAATATTTACTTTTTGCTTACAACATGTGAGGCATTGTTCTGAGTTCTTTATATGTATCAACTCATTTAATTCTTAGAACAATTCCACCAAGTAGTTACTACTATTATCCAGACTTCACAGATAAGGAAATGGACTCCTCAGACAGAAGGTTAAGAAACGTGTGCATGGTTATGCAAAGCCAGAGAGAGGCAGAGGGTGGGATTCAAGACCACGTTCTCTAGCTCTGGAACCCACACTCGAATCCAGGATGTTATAAACGTACATATTGGGGAGTGCTGAAATTTCCTAAGGTCATTCAACATTTGTATAAAAGAAAGAGTGGCTGGGGAGGGGATGTCTACAGTCTCAAAATTCAGAATAATGCTGTTAAAACTGAGCAAATTTATTATTAACATTGTTGATAAAAATGTGCTTTGAAGAGCAATTCTGCTGAACCGTTGAAATTTAAAACATTTAAATGCAAGCTGTATCACAGGTATCTGGAGCCTTTGAATAGATGTTGGTTCGAGAAATTCTGCATCTAGTTGTCTTTAGCTTTCCTCATTTTATTTTCTCGTGAACTTAAACCAAGTGTGTTATCACTGTAGAAGCTATTAAAAATAAATTTCCATATTTGACATGTAGCGATATTATGGGTCTAAAGTATGGGTCAAGTGGAAAATTTTCAGTCTGACTTACATGTTTCAAAAGGACTAGACAATATTTTTCTGCTACCATGATTCTCTCAGAAAAGCACTTTGAAAGTGAATGTTTTGATATCATAAACTGAAAGAACTTTCCATATGTGGGTGATTTCCAACAGGAAGTAAGATTAACAATTCACATCCTGGCTTTGGTTTAGACTTGTATTTGGAATACTAATTATTTGGGGAAGAAGGTGCACCATACATTATTGACCCATAATGAATCTTAAAATGTCATGCGTGTATTTTAGAGGTCTCTGAGGAAGTCAAGGTCATATGCAGCTAGCCTGATAAGGGTGTTAGGGGCTTTTTGAAACTACCAATCTCATAGGCTATTTTTCTACATTTAAGATGATCTAGTGTATATGAAACAGATTGAGCTGCCCAACAATAAGAAATTAAGCAGAAGTAAAACTCAGTGCGGGTTATAGTAATTAACATGTGTCTAAAATATATTTTTACCATATAATATTAGAGGTTGTATTTTCATACTAATATATGTTTTACTTATTTCTTCTTCGTCTCTTAAAAGACAGTATTATTAGGGAAAAGAAGACAGTAGGGCTCATAAAACCCAAACTTTTCTTCCAGTTCCTATTAAGGGGATAAATTTGTATCACAAAGGAAAAGAGGGCACTGCATTTAAATAATTATATAGCAATTACTTCCATTTCCTCTGCTCCTCTTACTCCAGATACTCAAACAAAATAAAGCAAAAAAACAAAAAAAAACAAAAACCCAAAAACAACAACAACAAAAAAAACAACACAAAGAGACCTAGCTGAAATCCTAAACCACAAAATAAAATATTAGAAGTTTCCAGGGCTGGAGAAATGGTAAGGGGACCTGGCAGTAAGGGCTGCCCATAGACTGTCTCCTCTTATCCTTAATTAGAGCCTGAAAGAGTTCTGAAGTCCAGGAAGGAGCAAGGGATAGATGTGAAGAGAGACCAGTATTTTAGAGAGAAGCAAGGCCTGAGCTCTGCTTCTGTCACCTCCCACTTCGAGGAAATGATTTATTGGCATTCTTTCTGGCCTGATTTTCTTACTCCCCTCCTCAGGACTTCTCTGCTGTTCTCAGGTTTATCCTGTGGTTTGGATTTTAAGTAGGGTTTTTGGAAGAGGAGACTGGAATGTTTGAGGTGAGGAAAACAAATGGACAGGAACAGTTACTTCATACTTCTTCCATGATCTTCCCCTGGATTGGATCACAAGCCCTTTGCCCTTTCCAAGCGGGAAAGAGGTCTCTTTGCTTACCACAATCCTCACATCCCCCTTTCGGGGAATAGTTAAATTCACAATTTTGTGGACTAGAAATGATTTCCAGCTCAGCCTTCTCCTTTATTGTATTTGTGGTTGCACCGACTCAACTCGGCCATTGTGGTGGGAAAGCAGCCATGGGCAATACATTAACAAATAAGTCTGGGTTCTATTCTTATAAAACTTTATTTACAAAACAGGTGGCAGACTGGACTTGGCCCAGGAGCCATAATTTCCTGACACCTGATATAAACAAGAGATAATTGCATTACCTTATGCTAGGTGCTTAACTGTGGTATTTACACAGCATGGAAAGTTCATGGAGGACACAGTGGGAGAAGCTCAGCAAACTGATAGGGGAGGAGGAGCACATTCCTGGCTGATGGAATAAGGACCTATAAGCAAATCCAGTATTGGCGAGTGGCAGGTGGGCTGACGCAGTGGTTTGTAGGTGTGGCACTTAGAGGTGGGGGACGGACCCACAACACCCTGCAGGTTGCTGGCTTCACGGGCTATGCTGAATTTGGACTTAATATTTTAAACCGGAGGGGGGGGTTGTATTAGAAATGGGACCTAGAGCAACTGAGAGATGTGATCGATATGCATTTTAGAATACCATTCTGGCTCCAGTGGCCAAAGGGAATTAACAGGAAGGAGTGCTGATGAATGTAGATAAAGGTAGGACTGCTGGGAGCTTATGTGAGAGATGAGGTGGGAGAGGGCTTGACATGAAACAGTACAGGATGGTGAAGGGGCTAAAAAGGAGGATCAACAAAGGCAGTGATGGAGCAGAAGAAAGGAAGACTTGAAATTCTGACTTAGGTATCATCAACCAAATGAGGTGGGGAAGCCAGAGCCGGCTTGCCGTGTCTGAGATCTCTGAGGGACACCAGTGTTTCAGGGATGGACGTGAGAGGAGAGAGTGCAGGAGATTGGGTGACTGCCCCTTCTCTTACCACATGGAATTGTAGAACACAGATGCACACGTGCACACACACACACACACACCCAGGCCCCCCCCACCTGCCCAAATGCATACTCTGGTTAGGAAGTGAGAACTCTTCCTGATATACTCCTGATGCCTCTTATCCCGTTCTATTGACTCCAAAGCACTCATTGACTGTTGATGCTAGAGTTGACTTTTTTAATGCTTATTATTTATCTTATATCTCCCACACTTAATGTAAGGTTTACAAGGACGGAAATTTTTATTGACTTGCTCACTGATGCATCCCAAGCAACTAGAATGGTGCCCGTCCCATGGCAGACATTCGATAACTATGCCTGACGAATAAATAAATTGAAAGTTGCGTATATAACTGTCCTTTTGAGCATGGACTCTAAGATCTTTATTTAACTGTTGCCTCTGTAACATGCCTGCGTCTTTCATATTTCAAAGATCTTTCCTATCTGGTATTTAAAACACAGAAGTTTCACTGTTAGTGTCTTCTTGAATTTAGAAGGTTAACTCTGTATGGCAGTACAGCAAGCTTTCCAAAAAATAGTGCCGTTTATAATTTTCAGATTGTAGTTTGCAATTTTTCGGTCCTGCTCTAGAAACTTGCACTGGGCACCCATGCATTCCTCCCATTAGGTTCTATACAATCACTTTCTCTATGTAGGTTATACATCCATTTAGAGCAAGAACTGGAGATGTTTTATGTGTGTGCACACGTACGTGTGTGTGTGAGAGAGTGTGTCACAGGCCCACCCACAGAGGCTAGCGTGGGACACATGGAGGATGCTCAACCAGCATTTTCTGTGCTTTGATTCACGTGAAAGCAGAGGCCACAGTCATGAACCGATACATGGGGAGAGGGGGTTATACAGTCAGGCATTCCAGATTTATCCACGCGAGAACGTTGTTATGCCAGAGGCTGTTTCATGAATAGCTGGGCTATAATTTAGATGGAATTCCCCTGGATGTAAAAACAGGCTCTGGTTTAATTTCTGAATCAAGTGAATTTATTCCTTATGAAGACCTCCCTAGCTTTTGGGTCTTTCAGCGGCTGGCTTTGTTACACAGGTATGAAAACAGTTAACTATCACCTGTACGCAGGAAGAAAAGATTAGTGCTTGTTGCCAAATGTATACAGCCTTGGTTGAAGGAGGTCAACAGTTTCTTAAAATCACTCTTTGTTGTATGCCGAATTCAGTCATTGTGTCACCACACGGTATCCTCCTTGAATTCAGAAATGACACCTTACTCATTTTTGTCTTTTCCAGCTACAAACATATTACCCAGCTGTGCATAGCAGACCACTCAATAAGTTAATCAAATATGAATTATAAAATGGTTTTAATTGGAAGTTTTTTTGTTCTTCCACCTTAAGCTAGATGTTGCTGGTTTGAGGGGGAAAAATCATCTTATTATAGAAATTCCAGAAGCTTGGTTCACATAACATATACCTTTTTTCAGCTCTTTTAAGCTGCCTGCCACATCAATTTGTGATTTCTCTGTGAATATATTAAAGTTCACTGAATCATAATTACAAAAAAAAATACATATAGGAATGAGGTTCATTTTAATTTGAGAGAAAAGAAAAGCTACCTAGGTTTCTTGTATTTCAACATATTCCCTTGCAAATGGAGAGCCGAACTGTGTTGAATTCAGGAGAACAAACAAACCTAACCTACGACAACTTATGAGCAAATGCTGTGTTCAGCAGGTTTTCAAATGAACACTTTTTCTTTGACAGTATCTGTTAACTAGCTATATTTCTTAATCTTCATAAATGCCATTGCTTAATTACTTTAACTCCTTTTAATCATCCACTAAATCAGCAGGTTTGCCTTTCCCGGTTAAAGTGCGCCCTCTGGTGTTCATTCCCTAAGATGCAACAGCTTCCATCAACAGCATTTGTGTACAAACAAGCTTGGCTCTACAGCACCGCAGAATGAAGTATTTCTAAAAGATTGGAACAAATTTCATCCTTAAACCTTTTATGCAAAGAAAGTGATGTCATTGAGGAAGACAAGATGAGATACCTGGAATTCCCTTTAGGATCTACAAAACAAGCAGGATAATTACCTCCCTCCACTGCTCACAGCTTCACCTCCTCTCTGATAAGTTACTAGAATGTTACAAAAAAAAAAAAGAAAAGAAAAGGAAACAATTAATAGACATGTTTACATTTATAAATCAAAAGCTATTACATCCATTACATCCATGAGCATCTTTCTAAAACAGAATATTTTCTCACTTTCTACTTAGCATTGCAAAACCATCACAGAAAGTGGCAGATTTCTGATTCAACTAGAATTTTTTAAAGATTCTATAGAATTAAGTATGTAACTCTTATTTTCTTAATGTGCCAATAAGGTTGAGAACTAAGTAAAAGCAAACCTGAGTACACTCTTATTAAATATATATTATGCATTGTTACATTTGCATACCCATAGTTTTCTATTTTGACATTATTAGATCCTATAATTGCATGATTTTATATATACATATCTATATATATCTCTCTCTATATATCTATATATATATATATATAACTGGAATCTTAAATTTGGGGGAAAAATGGCAAGACTATTTTCCCAGAAGAATAAGTACCAGTAAGACAAAGATAAATGTTAAAATAAACCTTCTCTCTCTCCACACACAAAGATGTATGTCAAGTTGTAGCTATTAATTAATACGACCTATTTTTTTATTGTGGCTTACTGAACCCCTTCCCATTATATTTTCATCAGACGTGTATATACAGTGACAATATATTTTAATGCTCTTGAAAGCATTCTCAGCCTAATGAATTATGGGTGTAAAAATTTAGCAATAACAAATAAAGATTTGCACACAGTGAGGCAAGGGGTTAAGAAGATTAGCTTTTCTGTAAATACAGGCACATTTTCTAAGAAGAAATATGTTTCTAAAAGCTGCCAAATTCTGCTACTTAGAAGAACCCCAAACGGGGAGTGTGCTAAGGAGAGATAACTGCTTCCAGTGATTACAATAACTGGATTAAACCGAGGCGGCAAGACTGCAGGTATCTCTTCTATTAAAGGTGATGTGAAAGAAGAGGACCCACTTTGAAAGAAACTGAATAGAACAGAATATTAGGATTCTGACTTGAGGAAAATAAAAAGTTTTTCATCTTTCACATGTGCTGGATATTTTGGTTCCCTTTAAAAATGTGGATTCTATGGACAGAGAATTGCAAGGGAGAGAAATTTTCATTGGAAAACTTAAGTGAAGGGGGGAAAATGCACTGCCAAGTATGAAATAATCAATAGGATCATTAGCATGTTAAATCATGCTGAGGGTGGAAACAGCGTCTATCTAACGAAACACGTGCGCAAGGCCAGGATGCAGCGTGGAGTCATGAATAAATAACTGTGTTAAATGGATGAAAAGCAACACCAACCATTTCTACTTCAAACACATGCCTGACATGAGTGAATGAAGTATTGTATTCCATCTCAAGTCCTTTCCCCCAACTAACTGCAGAAAATGAAATACAAACAGAAACACAATAGTACAACACATGCCAAACTAACAAAGGAGAGGAGGAGGGTAAGTGCAAATATGTACCTGTTGGTGTGAAGGTAAAAGACGGGACTGAAAAATCAAAACAAAATATAAACCAGTTATTAAGCTGAAGAGAGAAAGGGAACATATCACATTAGTATAAATCAAGCAGACAGCTGAACATAAAACAAATGTAAATAACTAAGCCAGTAGTTCTGACACCCTGAGGTATGAATAAAACCAAATCTAAGGTGAAAAGAAGAGGCTTGTCTCTACAGGCACCGTTCTGAAGTGTCTGGCATGGGAGTCGGGCTGGGTTAGCCTGGGAATGACCCTGCATTTAGTCACCTAGATCTGGCTCCCGGCTTGAGGACAAACAGGATTCGGCTACTATTAATCATCTCCAAACACTGGTTGATGGATGCTGAAACAAGTGTTATCAGGGGCTCCCTGGAACCTTATCTAGAAATCTGAAAGTAAATGCTTATTAAAGTGGACTAATAGGTAACTTAAGTATTCATCATTCAGAGAAAGAGAGAGACAAGAGACAGGAAGGACAGAGGGAGGGAAGGAAAAGAGGAAGGAAGGGAGGAAGAAGGCAAGGAAAGAGAAGGAAGGAAGAAAGCAAGGAAGGAAGGGAGGGATGGAGGATGGAGGGAGGGAAGAAAGAAGGAAAGAAACAACTAGAACAAAGGGAACCATAAAACTGAACTGTTTCACTGCCGAGAAATGCCTGACACCTTATCATATAAACAGTGTAATGCTACGTTTTTATTGTGATAGAAATTTGTGAATGGACAGGAAAAAATGGGGAGTTTTAAACTTTAATTTCTCTATTATAGTTTACGTTGAGAAGCTTTCTCTGAGTAGGCTGAGCAGTTTTTAAATGTCACACTGGAAGCTAAACAATAGAACAATAACACCCCACTGAAAACCCTCCCTCTCTCTGCAGTTATAAATCTTAATCTAATCAATAATGCCTGAAATTGAACTGCAGACCTCAAAAGTAGCAGCCTCGCCTCCCCCACTTTTTCCTATCTCCTCCCATTCCTGGGTGTTGAAAAACGCCACTAACTATTTCCGTGTCTTTTCACGGCGGGAGGAGGCTGACTGACTTCGCAAGCTCTTTGCATTAATTTAAAGTAAACAGTTCCCTGGTCAAGAAAGCCAGGGAACCTTCGCTGCTCCCTTGAAGACTCAAGTTGGCGTTTAAGAAATCCTTAATACACACAAACTAGGATATTGATTACGTATCGTGGATCAACAAGCTGCCAAAAATGTGTTTTCCACGTCACATTTGAATGTCTCCAAGAAATTTACTTTAGGATCAGAGCCCAGTGCTGGAGCACTGGGTACAATGGTCACTTCTTACCAAACCGTTTTATCACAGAACACACTAGAAGGAACGAAAACAAAAGCCTCAGGGCCGTGTGTGCCCAACTGATACACTGGCCATCGTTGGCATCACAGCAGGCCCTCCCTGTCTTAAGAATTCTATTGTGTTTTCCTTCAGTTAGGTCTTTTCAGAGTCAATGTCATTTAGCCACGATCAAAAATTCCGAGTCAGAGTAACAAGTCTTCATAAATAAATAAATGAAAAGGTACGTGTGAAAATAAAGCTATTCGAGCAAAAATAGAGCACCTGAACTTTCATTTGCAATCACAAGGATGTAAGGAAAAAAAAAATACGAAAGGTCCTTGTCAGTCCTCCTAGCTAACTGCTTGCTAAACAGTTAAAGGTGTGAAGAAGACATGAAAAGAAGTTCCTCTAAATGAAATTTTTACAGCTTGTACCCAAAGAACAACTTAATTTTCAAAGCTTCCAATAATATCATCATCTCTTTTTACCCAGTGATGCTGGTGCTTTGTGTGGACGTATGTGGAAAAGGATCCTGAATGTTCTAAGCAGAAGTTTATCTACAGTATTTCTACAGATATATGTGTGGGGGGGGAAGGTTAAAAATGCTCACTTATTACCCAAAGTCACACTCTGGTTTGTTGGTTTATAGGTCAAGAGGCTCTTTTATATCTGTTTCTTTAAAATCTTTCACTTCATTCTTTCTTGTAATTACTGGCATTGTTTCTGACATAGACAATTAAAGGTTTCGGGATGCACTTTTTTCTTTTAATTGCATGGAAACAGAATTATGAAAAAGTGCCAACGAGGCAAAGTGAGGAAAGCAGAATCGAATGCTCACCAATTACATTTGTAATTATGTTCTATGATTTCTGCTTAAATACAAGCCAGTTAAAAGGACAATGATATTAGTTTCATAGGTTTTGCACAAAGAGCTCATAGGCATATGCCAGCATGCTGAAAGTACATTAGTGAAAGAAAAGACATTTCAGAAAGGAAGGGGGTTTCATGTCACACATTCAGATTTCAAGACACTATAGAGCATTAAATTGTTACAACTACATAGCTGCAGGGCTTCACGGTACCAAGAAATACAAGATTCCTGGAGCATTCAAGACACTGGACATCTATACGTAATTAGTTGCTTTTCCTCTTCAAAGTCGATTTCAAAACACAGCTCCCAACGCCCTGCCCCTCCCCCGCTCCACGACTCGGGGACGCCCACAGACCCCTTCCCTGCACGGGATTTTAAGTCAAAGGTTTAGATGATCACACATGTGCCCAGCATTGTTCTACTCTGTAGACATAACGAGCACCAGCTCTCTTGGCAGTCACCTCCAAGCCCTCATTTTCCATTTCACAGGCAGGGACACTGACATTTTGCTTCATCTCTAGACAGAACACATATCTGCAAAAAACGTTTTTAAGGATGATAATGCCACGGCAAATGTATGCATGTACATGAAGGGACGGCTGCATGCCCACAGTAGGGAGGCACATTAATTTATTTTTACTGTATGGGTGATGAATTTGCGTTGACTCTTTCTTGCCAAGACCCCTTGTGACTGACAGCACAAATATTTTAGACTGCTGTCCCAGATTGTTTTATAAGAATATAGGGACAGTCAATAGAACTTCACACTGAGAAAAGTTCTAGCTAGCACTACAAATTCTGACTTTGCTGTATAAACTGATTAGAGAAAGGGCTTGGCCAAGGCATGAAGGAAATGTTCGCTTAGAAAATATGTAAACTTGGGGGGGAAAAAAGGAAATATGTAGACTTGGGGTGCTTGGGTGGCTCAGTCAGTTAAGTGAGTGACTCTTGATTTCAGCTCAGGTCATAATCTCAGGGTCATGGGATCGAGCCCCACATCTGGCTTCCTGTGCTGAGTGGAGTCTGCTTGAGATTCTCTCTCCCTCTAACCTTTTCCCTGCTAGCACACACTCACTTGCATGCTTTCTCTCTAAAATAAATAAAATCTTTAGAAAATATCTAGATTTTTTTTTTAAGGGTGGTAATGGTGCAAGAGGAGATGTGTTCATCGCTAATTCTCTTTAAATTTGTTTTCCAGCCAAGCAAAAGTGAGAACTAGGGTGAATGTATAACTTCCCATCTAAACCAGAGCAATTTTGAGAGAAAAAGGAGTACTCTAGGTAACCTATTGGATGAAAGACATAAATTGGGACTCTCCCCTGAAAACCAGGACTTTTAGTTACCTTACCTGTAGTTCACATCAGAGGCCCAGAATTGATTAAGATTTTTATTGGGAGTTGGAGGCAGGGAGGATTATCTGTCTGACAGTGTTAACAAATCTCCTCAAAGAGTAAAAAATACAAATAACCAATCTATAGACTTCAAGGATCTGTGTCTATAAAACACAGAGTGTCTTAGACACTCTATAAAAGTGTCTATGAGCCTTGGCATGCTTGGTTCACCCATAAAATTGTAAATAATAGCAGCCAAGTAAACTTTCTCTTCTAACACTACAAACACATTTGTTAAGGGAACCCCCATCACTAATTAACAGCATATGCATATTCAAATCTGCAACTTTAAAAACAACAATAAAAAAGTACTAAACCTCCTCTCTGCAAATGGAGGCACATCATTGAATTGGGCATTCCATATTTGCTAAGAAATGACTATTTTATAACTAATCAGAATACTTACAAAATAGGTATTTTATAAGTAATCTCTTCAGTGTCACAAAGACTATAGCACTCCCTCTAAAGGTATGTGACTCAAGGCAAAGCTTGTATTTATAATTCCTGTGACAAGGAAATGTACACATTTTTTTCACGCATATAAAGCAATGAAGTAATTCCCTAAGAGCACACGAGATATAACAACCAAGTGTAGACCTACCTTGGCAAAATATATTTTAAAGGAATTGAGCCTGAAACAGATAAGCCCTGTTTGAAGTACTGTGACTCAAGAGAAGTCAATATATAGAAATTAACATAAAATAAAAGCACTTTTGGAAATCTTTATATGTTAAGATGATTTAATATGTGAGATATATAACCATGAATATTTTGGAGTCACAGAGGAAAATCAGGAGAAACTCAGGAAGGGCAATACCTTTTCTGATACCTGCGTAAGTACTAGTCAGTCCATTTCTCTTCTTCCGGTGTCGATAGAGCCAGATGCTAAAGACCATGAGGATGATCCAACAGGCCGCGCCAATTCCTGCGATGAAGGCTGGCTGCTTGACCACGTCTGAGATCTGCTGAGCGAGGCTGACTTGGTCTTCAGGCGACACGGGGTTTCCGTGAGAATCTGAAAAGCCATCTTTGGATCAATGTTGGTTTAAAACTCAACGAGATCATGAATGCAGACTTGTGTCCTATAAGACGGCTATCATTACTTTGTTAATTTTTAGACAATCATTTCTGTCTTTTATTCTGTGACACCCACCTTTGTTAATTAAAATAGTCCATGAGGTTTTCAGCAAAATTATATTCACTCTATTTTAACGCAAAACAAATATGACACAATAATTTTATGGAATATATTTAAAAACAAAGACGATGGCACACAAGTTCTATTTTTTACTCCACAAAATTCTCATTGCTTAGATTAAATTTCACAGGACATCATTAAGCGTCTGCCTTAGGCTCAGGGCGTGATCCCGGCGTTCTGGGATCGAGCCCCACATCAGGCTCCTCCGCTGGGAGCCTGCTTCTTCCTCTCCCACTCCCCCTGCTTGTGTTCCCTCTCTCGCTGGCTGTCTCTATCTCTGTCAAATAAATAAAAACTCTTTAAAAAAACCTTTTTTCACAGGACAGTTCTAACTGAGATAAATACAAACCTATAATTCTAAAAAATGAAATACTTAAACAGGAGTATACCAATAAGGGGTACCAAATAAGTTGTATAGAGAAGACATAAACTTTCTCAGACTTCTACAGAAACCCTCAATTATATGTTCTAAAATGATAATAAATGAAACTTTATTTTCTCTATTTAAGGTAGATATTGGGGGGGAAAAAAAAGTGTGTGTTTTCCTTCTCCCTAAACCCACCAACTATATGACTATATTCTAAGACTCTAAAATGCCTTAGAAATGCATCATTTGAGCCTATGTTCACAGGGTCTATACAATTTAGTATAATGTAAAACCAAAGAAAAATTAAGATAAGGTTACCACTGAAATAACTATGAATAATCTTCCTTTTTTTCTTTTCTTTTTTTTTTTTTTAAGTAATCTCCACACCCAAGGTGGGGCTTGAACTCATGACCCCGAGATCAAGAGTCAGATACTATACCAACTGAGGCAGCCAGGCACCCCAAAGTTTATCTGTTTGTTTTTTTAAGTAATCTCTTTCTTCTAAAATAACAGCCACGACCAGCAATAGATAGAAGGACATTAAATATGGATAAGAACTATTGAGTGTTATGAATAGCCTAAAAGGCTTATGTTTTCTGTTCTTTTGATTCACTAATTTAAAATTGATGGAATTTCTGGCAATGAAAATCTATTTTGTTGAAACCTACTAAGGGGCTCCTTTTTCAAGCCTACCATTTCATCAAGTCATACAGAACAGTCAGCAACGTCTGCAGAAAACTGCAAACTCTTGTTCTATGATCAAAGCAGTATCCTACTTTGTTGGCACTGAGTGATGCCAACACTGAGGTTGCCCAGTGGGCACAATTCCCATTAGCGCCTGCGGTTTGAATGTTCTTCCCCCACAACATCTGGTGAAACAAGAAGGTGTTTGCCCATTTCATTAGGAATGGTGCTTTGTTACAGTCATCTAATTTCATTTGACTCTGAAAATGTTCTGCCAATCAACCTGTTTTAAAATAGAAACATTTGTTCTAGTCAAAAATTCCTTTTTTTTTTCAGAAAATAAAAAACAAAACAAAACTGGTATAGCTCATTATATATGAAGAACATTTCTCAAACAGAAAAAAATTCTGCGGATTATTTTTTTTCTTATTAAATGATAAATAGTGCCTCAATAAGACATTGGTAGGAAAAATAAGAAGTGTTCAATGGCTAAGGAAACAACCTTGGGAAAATAGGATCTCTTCTTATGTAAAATGGTAGCTACATTGCTACTCGTGGGTGTGGGGGTGTGTGTTTTATTTGCTTTTTTTTCTTGAACAGAATTCCAGATTTTATTATATGGAGGGTCAAGCCTGAAAAACCTATTTTTATAAACTGTCTTGGTCACCTGCCTTCAACTGTTTGTTGACCGAAAATTGTATTTCATGTTCCAGGCTCTTTTATCTATGGTTTTCCTAAAAGCACTTCATCCTCTGAGACTTCACCAAGCAGACCTATTCTTTTTTTTTTTTTTTTTCCTGATACACTCTTTGTATCTCCTAAGTTTATAGATTTCATGGCTATTTGTGCAAGGTTAAGTTGGGTAGCTTCAGATTTTATGGAGACAGCCAAGCGAGGTTCCATGCAAGCGACCAGATGGGCTTAACAGAATCAAGTGTGGTGTGACTAATGAATTAAAACGGCCACTCTATATCTCAGTCTTTGTCTCCCTGCAGCTGAGGCTATATTAAGATATGGAAAACTGGAGCACATTTATAATTTCAAGAAAACCAATTGGACCCTTAAATCCCCTGATTTAAATCTTAAATAAATAAAATTATACACGGTCCTTTTCCAATTCATCTTTGAAAAAGGACTAAAATAAAATAGGTAAATGACATCAACAGTGTATAGATCATCACAGTGTAACTTATAATATCAATTTTAATAAGTTAGTACTGATGTTTCACAAGACAGGGCAACTAGTTGAGTAAAAGGTCTATCTTTAGACTATTTTTCCCCATACCTAGCCTAACGCTGTAACAGATACATCAAGCAATTCTTTTAAATAGTTCCCTGTTTTATAATGTTGTAATAAATGAACCTGAAATAAACCATGAAACTCTTTTTGCTTAAAAGTTGCATATGTGATTACTGCTTAAAAAGATAATCCCCAAATCAAATTCTGGACCATGGCTGTGGCAGACGGTGCAAGCTCCCCTCTAAAGGTTTGAACGTTACTGTCATAGGAGAGAGTTTTCAGGAGGTAACTCCCTAGCCAGTGAGTTCATCTGGCGGTGTTCCCATTCATCTATTTGGAATCCCTGACTGAGTTCCTCGCAGGAGTGATGCGCGCTATTTCTAGACCTGCACCATTAAATCCTCCCCCACCCTAGAGGTTTCTTTTCTTTCTTTCTGCTGGCCGTGGGTCAGCCTTGGAAACTCCATGTTAAAAAAGGTAAGCCTCATCAGCCCGTGACCCTCCGTGTCCACATGGAACAGAGTCCCACCCCACCGTTATGACACTTCCGGTGAACTTTACCGAGTTACACCACAGAAGTTCGGCAAAGACGTCTGTTAGAGCAGATAGCACTGTCTTAACAATGCAGCGACGATAAGTGTTTCCAAACTGAATGTAAAGTTTATATAGCAATAAAGCTTATTTAAAGCCAAATGTTTCTTAATTTTGTTTTGAACTAATTTCTAGGATGTCATCAATTATCCAAATGCAAAAATACTATGTACCTGTCTGTGAAGTATAAAAATGCATTTATCTGATCCTTTTCCATATTTAGCAACTGACATAAAGTCTTACTAATGCTTAACTTCTGATCCGAAAGGAATAAACCAAAGTTGACTATACATTCAGCATTTTTCATAATTTAAATGTAGCCTCTTAATAGCCATGCTCTTCTCTCCCCTTTCCATTTATAATTGTTTTTGTTGTTGTTTGCTTTAGATTTTACTAGTAACCACTTACTAATTTGTAATTCATATTCATGCCACATTCCCTATAGGAAACTTTAGTAACAAGGCTTCTCCTTCAGGTTTTTTTTTTTTTTAATGTTTTTCCTTTTTTAATTCCTCTAACCACTTCTGAAGCACACATCGTATTTACCTTTCTAAGTAATTAGCATAGAACCATATTCCAATTCTCCTTGACACTGGAATCTATCTTTTTTGATAAAAAGTAATTACAGTTTTAAATAGACATCAAAATGGTAAATATAAATTGCATATTGCTTAAACTTCTAATACCTAGTTTAAGTCTTTCATGGAAGTTTTTTTTTTTTTTTTAATCCAAATAACTGTAAATTCCATGAAGGTTCAGACTATGTCTTTCTTGTTCACTGAGGTATCCTTGATGTTCAATTAATAGTATTTTTTGAATAGACAAAAAAAAAAAAAAGAAAGAAAATTTAATAGGATGGAATTAGGATGACAATGAATGCTGACAACCTTTGCTTGAAATATAATTTAAAATGTGTGCTTGACTAAGTTTAAGTTTAGTTGTAATATATATTATGTATTTATATAATCATATTATATATTTACATATTTATTTATTATATATTTTATACAATATATTATGCATATAGTTTAAATAAAGCTAACATCATTTTTGTCACTCTCTTTCCAAAAAACAACAAAGGCAGGACCCTGGGTGCAGTGACAGACTCAGCCCAGATCTGCGCACTCACCTAACTGGATAAACTGTGGCTCGCTCTTCACCCCAGCCCCGGCCCCCGTGCTGGCTGCCACCTCCACTCTGTATCGGATCCCCGGAACCAGAGAAGGAATGACCACAGAAAAGGTGGAACCATCCACCGTCTTGTTTATATGATAGCGAGTTTCATTGCCCAGACACCAAACCTGTAAGGAGAGCACGAGGAATTTTAAGCTGGTAAATTATTTAAGTTAATGCAAAGATCAACATAGTATTTCGGTTTTAGACCTAAAGCGAGTGCAGATTTATCATGGATCTGATATAGGATGCAGCAAAAGTCATTATTCCCCAGGATCTAGTTCTGAGAGGACTCATCCAGTCAAACCTATGGTTGGCAGTACGTTCAAGACCTTTTGGGATTTTCTCATATACTTCTCAAGGATTCTATCAGGAAAGTATAAATCTGTGCTTAAAGACACAGGCTCCTATCAGCCCAAATCATCAGGGTTGGTTTGTTTTTTTCAAACACCTAGAAATTATTTGCCCGAAAAAAAAAGGGCTTTGCAAAAAACTGTATATCCAGAGAAAGAACTTAATCTAAAGTGCTTTTGTAAAAATATGGTTATTAAAAATAAAACTGGACAGGGGTGCCCAGCTGGCTCAGTCGGTAGAACACGCAGCCCTTGATCTCCAGGTCCTGAGTTTGAGCCCATGTGCGTGTAGAGTTTACTTAAAAGTAAATAAATAAAACTGGACACAAGGAGTTAGGACCTTCCTAGGAGTCTCCTCAGCCTGTGGCATGTTGCACTACTATCAATAAGAGAAAATTAGCACTCTGATCTTGTATTTAAATGGGAATAGTAGTTTGTGTTTGATAACATAGATGAGATCATAAAGGATAACAATACGTATTCGACTTGAAAGAAAAATGTTCATCTAGTAAGAAAATTCGTGTATAGCTCATTAACTTTGATAAGGATATTTGGGACAGGAAATTATCTTTGGGAAATTAAGATTTCTGAACTCCACTGCAATCCTTAATTTAAATTTCACTAAAGGATTATTTAATCATAGAGTGATCTTCTGTGATGTTTAAGAAGTTGGATATGGTGCATGACAGTATCTGGACTCAGTTCCTATAAGAAAATGATCCAGGGAGTAGTAAAACATGCTCTATATTCTTTATGATGTCCTCAAGCAAAATGCAGGATTAGCCTCAAGTAGCCTATTGTCTAAACTGTAATAGGAAATGAGATTTAAAATAAATCTAGGAGTATCAGTGTCCCCTATCACGTGAGCAATAACCTTTCATTTTTTTCCTTTGGAAGTTAACATTATTTTAATATAGTTTCAATGCAAAACACCAGCAAATGGTCAGACTCTATACCAGGTCCTGACCATTTGGAAATAAAGAGTCCTTTGTGATTTTTTTTCCCCCCAATTACATTACGCAGCTGAACCAAAGCCACAAACTGATTTTGTACCAGTCAATCAGGTCCTGAAAGGCATTTTATTATTTTAAATTGACCATGAAGTTAAGCGAAATCCACCCTTTTGCATTTCTTCTGGAGAGAAATGAGTTTTGACTCTTAGGGGAAAATGCCTACGTTACACAATTTTGCTTGAGAGCTGAGACATCACCTCATTTTAAATCCTTAAAAATCTCTATAACAGTTCATTTCTCTGGACTGAACCATAGCATCCTGTTCCTCCCCAGTCCTGAGATAACCTTGAAATTCACAAGAAAACCCTTAAATGGTAGACACTCTGACCTTTTAAGGACTCAGTGACACAGAAGATCACATTTGAAATATCTTAGAACATTCACAGGGCATTCATTCATGGCACTATTTTAAATACTTTAAAATGTCACCCTTTTAAAATTCCGGCAAATTTCATAAAGAGGCTTTCAATTTGTTTTTAAAAATCGCTTAAAGAAAATATTAGGCCTAAAATCAAGCTCAGTCTATCTGGTTATTGTCCAAATCAATTTGCTACTCAAAAGAACATTGATGGTCTTTATTTGGCAAGCCTTACCAAGTGGGCACATCAGAATCACCTTGGAAAGATCTGCCTCAATATGTATGCAAACCCCCCATCAGACCTACTGAGTCAGAATCTCTAAAAACGGTGGTCAAGTACCTATGTTTGGAAAATGAGTCCACAGGTGATTTTGATGTTAGTATGTACTTACCTGTAGAAGATAAATGTGGTTACCTTTTTAATATCAGTTTTGTATCAATAGACATAGTCTAAAATATTCACATATATGAGATAAACTACTAAGTATCACAATTTAGCTAGTAAC
Organism: Ailuropoda melanoleuca; assembly: GCF_002007445.2. Taxonomy (NCBI): domain Eukaryota; kingdom Metazoa; phylum Chordata; class Mammalia; order Carnivora; family Ursidae; genus Ailuropoda; species Ailuropoda melanoleuca. The sequence continues at coordinate 30,186,430 of NC_048218.1, forward strand.
TAGAAAAATACTCAGGTATCATGGAAATATAGAGCAGTATCTAGAGAAAAAATGTTTTACAGTCAAAATTCTAGTATGCAGTGTGTTTACACACATGTTGAAAAAAAAGACATGTAAAATCTATTTTCTATTGAGATTTCCCTGATTCATCAATTATTCATTTATCATAGATCATTAAGAATTTCCTATAATAAAGAGTCATTGATAGGCTACATCTCATGAGTCTAACTTTGTTTTTAACTGTATCTTGGCATGATTGAAAATATTTGCTCAAAACAAATCTATGTAAGACTCTAAATTTAATTACTGGAGCTGATGACTTCACAGGTCAAAATAATTATCAGAATTATCAGATTGAGTCACTTGACATCTTATGTTTATAAAATTTATTTAAACATTCATAAATTTATAATTGAATCTTCACTGAGACATGAAATTTTGTTTAGACACTAAAACAAAGTTTATGGGAAAAAAACAATTTGCGCACATTAAAATAAGTTTTCCAACTTAGCTCCAAAGTTCCAAAACTTCAAACATGCCAAAAAAAAAAAAAGAAAAGAAAAGAAAAGAAAAGAAAGAAAGAAAGAAAGAAAGAAAGAAAGAAAGAAAGAACAAGCAAGCAAGCAAACCCTATTTGATAGTATTTTGACTCATAGCCAATTCCATGGCACAACCCAACCCTGCAAAATAGATTCAAACTATTTTTTTAAGGTAAGAAAAAACAAAAACCTTTTTTATTAGCATTCATATTTGTTGTTTGTATGAAATTATATGGACCTATAGATTTTGCTACCATATCGATTACTACTTGTAAATTAATTGTTTTTTCAAATGGCTTCAGAAAGAATTACTCCACAATTACTGAATAAACAGGAAAGTATTTTTGAAGTAATTTTACATGTTGCTACAAGGACCAGCAGATGGCGCCAAATACCCACAATTTAGACAAGCTTTGTCTTTAGCTTTTCTTTGTAGGGGGGAGAAAGGTGTCCATCAGTAACTACTATAAATGTATTACCTTATACTCTTGGACCATTCCATTTTGAGTGTCTTCGGGAGGAGGCTGCCAAGTAACAAGAATTGCTGTTCCATTTCCATCATTCTTTGATACAGTTACACTTTGGGGTGGGGCACTGGGTGCTATTAAATTGTTTCAAAAAGTAGATACATTATGAGTCTATTAGAGAACACTGAAAGCAGACACAACATTTAAAGCCAAGTAATAACTATGTAAAATTGATGTCAATATACCCATATGTTTTAAAGATGTGTCTCATTCAAGTCTGAATAGTCCCAAACGGTTTAAGTTTCTCCTCAAAATTGCTAAACCTTTTGTTATTGCAAATATTCCATAACCAAAGTTACACAGATTATCTCCATAAAACATCCCAGAAAAATTCTTATTCCTCCTACCCTGTAACCTTAGTGCCATGTTCTCCCTACAAGTGTTCCAAAGTATAAAGATATATTTTAATCATCCGTGACATTAACTATATCCTATCATTTCTGTCATCAAAATAATCATCAGATTTTAGGAAAAATTCTGGTTATTTTTACAGAGTATATTTGTGACATGTAACCTTTTTTACTTTTATGTAAATACTAAGATTGGAATTCCAGGTATAGGATGGCCATCATACTGGTTTTTCTGGAGCTGAGGGGTTTCCACAGACATGAGGAATAAGCATAAAATGCTAACCCCAGGAAGTCCCGGGCAAACCAAAACATTACTCACTTTATTTATAAATCATTACTCAAGGTAACATTCAACAAGTGAATGGAAAATAATTAATGGAAAGTCAAGGAAATTGAGAACAAATTCATCTTTAAATGCGAATTTTAGTTCTCAACAATTGGATATATCCGACATATGCCATTAAGTACTACATGGTTCACATTTGCACATTTTTATATAGGCTATTAAAGCAAGTCAAGTATTACAGAATTTTGATTTTTGGCAGTCCTAATTGAACAGATCCTTTTAGCAAAATACAATGTTCAATATCAAGACAGTTAATAATTAATATAACAATTAACATTAAATTTTTCTCAATTAAGTTGATAAAAACCTAACAAACGTACCACAATGCACAGCAATCACACATCCCATTATACTTGCCTTCTTCTAAGGTTTTGGCAAATTTAATTTCACTATCGGCTCCTTGAAATTCATTAAAAAAAGGACGAGCCTTAATTTCATAGTTGACTCCCTTTCTGAGATCAGGGATAACCACGCTGTTTTTGGTTGGGGTCCTCACTTCAAAAACTAACCACTCCGATTCACCATGGTTGGCTCCAGATGGCCGGTAAAGAATTTTATATCCTTGAATATACTGAGACTGTTGGTCCACCTATTGAAATGACAGATAAAAAATGCAACCATTTATATCTTTTTATTATTTTAAAATTATGAAAATTAAACGTGACAAAATGCAAAAAAAATTCTATCTAGCTTCACTCTATAGTTTTCTAGTTTATATAAAATAGAATACAAAACACGAATCGCTATCCTTTGTAATGTAGTCACTTTTTCAGCTTAATATATAATATTAGATACTAATTTCTATGGTTCATGCAGAAATGTTAGGCATCATGGCAGTTCTGTGACAGATATCCAGGATCAAAAGGATCAGAAAACTTTCTAATTTTAAATGCCAATTTAATACTACTCAAATATTTCTAAAGTCTAAAAAAAATTATGTGATAATGATCCTGTCACAAGTTATATATTTATAGTTAAAGCTATGTGTTTGTTTCCTTTGGTAATGGTAAAGTTTACTATTGCAGTATAATAGAAAATACACAAGACATAAAACTTTTCTTGTTGAAAGCCAGTGCACAGCTATCATAATAAAAAATGCTTACACTATAAAGTTGTCATTGGTGGACAAGTGAGCAACACATATACGTAAACTATCTGTTCCATGGATTTTTTTATATAATGATCTCCCAGAAGTCATCGGCTTATTGAAACTGAAATCAAATATTGCAACAATAATGACTCACTGTCCAGTGCACTTCGATCGAAGAGGAAGAAAGGATGGTAGGGTTGTGGAGGTGCAGTACAACATTTCCCAGTTCTCTCTGGACCTGCTTGTGATCTATGCCCTGACTCGTTGGGGGGACATCTGCAACAATCCAAGAAGACCATGTTAACCATCCTACGCAATGTAACTGACTTGAATGAAAGTATGGTGAAACAATCCTCGCATTTATGGCAACTCTCAGAAAAGAAGAATCATTCCAACGGGGAAGCCAACCTGTGATACAGAATGAAATGGGAACAACTTAACCTTTTCATTAGCATAGGGAAGATGGGGACATAGAGAGAGAGAGAACAAGCAGAGGGCATGTAGAAAGCAAAAAAGAGCAGGAAGCAAAGGTAACAATGGCCAAAAAGCAGCATCTGAGGGTGCCTCCTACCATGTAATGATTGCTTTCTCACCAATGATGAGGAGCCTAGTGCATTCCCTTCCGAGTTTGTTATAAAATTTGGTGATGATCCTGACTATGCAAGAAAGAAAAGAGCCAGAAATTGCAACAGAGTGGATGAGTAATGAAAAGAAGGGAAACATACAATAGGTGAAAAGCAAGCACAAAAAGAATTTAGACTCCTTGTATCTTATAAGATGAACTTGGATATCTTCCCAAATAAGGTATACGGTAAGTTAGTAGCAGCTACGATGAGGGATAGAGAAGCCACCATTAGAATGGAATGGAATGGAATAGAATGGAATGGAATGGAATAGAATGGAATAGAATAGAATAGAATAGAATAGAATAGAATAGAATAGAATAGAATAGAACAGAACAGAACAAAATAAAAGTGATGAGAAAAGAGCACATAATCATCTATTTAATGGTTTGCTTTTTAGTTCAGTTATTGCATCACTGTAAAGAAGGTTAAATAAAAAGTTCTTAATCTCAAGAACACCAAAATTTAAGAAAGGAGACCAATAACAAAGTAAGAATTAAACTATTACTAGTGTTCATTTATGTTGCACCTTTTTCTCTCCAGTAAGGAGGGATTTTGTTAAAATCCTAAAGTCTGTACTCAGTAAAAATTGCCCATTTCTAGGGAGGTTTTCTAAATACAGATATTTTGCTTTGTTTACAGTAATAAGGGGGGGGGCGTGTGGGCGGCTCAGTCGGTTAAGAGTCTGACTCTTGATTTCAGTTCAGGTCTTGATCTCAGGGTCATGGGATTGATCCTTGCATCAGGCTCCATGCTCAGCGCAGAGTCTGCTTGTCCCTCTCCCTCTGCTCCTCTCTCTCTCAAATAAATAGATAAAATCTTAACAGATAAATAAATAATAAAAGGGAAGAGAGGGTGAAGTAGGGAAGAAAATAAAGAGATTTTTGTGGCCAGAATTCTCTATCTCAGAGTATTATATGTTGGCATACATACTCTAGAGTATTTGCCATCCCAGGAACAGCAGAAATGAGAATTTTAGTTTCTGAATGACTAAATATCTTTAAAGATATTCTGAACAAGAAGCAAAAAATGTTTATTAAAAATGAGGTCATCCAATGTTATGTTATATGTTAACTAACTAGAATTTAAATTAAAAACTTGGAACAAACAAAAAAAAAATGAGGTTGTTACGGTTTGAGGGACTCCACGGAAGGCAGGCAAAGAGAAGACGGATCAAGAGTGCTTTCTAACACTCGGATATAATACCCCTGACTGTACATATACTGCACCCATCCATTAAGCTTATAAATAAGCAAAATGACAAAACAACAGATAATTTTGGTTTCTCATGCTTTAGCATCCCTCACAAATATCCTTGGCTGACACTGGCCCTCAGGCAACCTATTACCACAGCCTAGAGGTGGAAAGCACTTGCCTGTCATCCTCCCATCTCAGATGTTCTTCCTTCCTTATTGGTTTCTATTGCTCCTACGACTCCAGCTACCATCTATCTCTGGGGTAAGAATGAAGTCCTTGCAACAAGACAGACTTGGGTTTGCACCCCAACTCAGCAACTTATCAGCCACGAAACATGGGGAAGATTTCCTAACCTCACGATTTTTCTGTTTTCTCATCTGGCAAACGGCAGTACAAATGGCAGATATTTCTGAGGGCTGCTATGAGAACTGCATTTTCTAAGTCATAGGAAGTCCTTGTCTTGAAGACAAGGATTGGGTTAATCTTTGTGAACCCAGAACATCCAGGCTTGTGCCATGCTTTTAGAATGTGCTTAACAAACACTGGTTGAGTGAAAGGGAATTACTGTATGAAAAACACAGGTCCTCTCATATGCAAGCTCCTATCCTCAGGCAATCTTCTGCCTTTTAGCAAGTATCCTCAAACATGTAAATAACCATTTTAAATGGTAACTACTATGATTTTCACCACAATCTCTAATTTCTTTGGTTTGAGATAAACTTGTCAGTGAATCCCTTCATGAAAACTAAAAAATAAAAATAATCCCTGGCCTGGTGTAACTATTTTGGCAACAGCAGCCTAGAATATTCAGAAAATGGCCCATCAGGGAGAAAAATGAAAAGTAATATCTAGTAGCATTGAAAAGTTTATGAACTGGTTCTTTTATTGTTCTTGTCTTTTTCTTCCTCTTGAAAAAAATGTATTATAATGTAAAAGGTCCTTCAGAACATTCAGAATTAACCTACAGGAAATTTCAGATTGCAATTCTACCCAGCTGCTTGCCCAGTGTTGGAATTCCCTATTCAGTCTCTGAAGAGAGAGTATCCAGGCTCCACTTCATTATTTACAGTGACTGAGTTCCTAGTATTCATACCATACATAGGCTATGCATTCTGTGTCTGTGTACATATTCTTTAAGGATAGGGCTCAGAATGCTATGCAAATAGGATGCATGGAGGAAACCCAGTAGTTACACTGGCAACAAGCCCACCATCCCAGAAATGGCCAACACACTCCCTACTTGCCCGTGACTCACTTCATCTTCCTTGCATTATCGAATCTTGTTTTGGGGAAAAACATCTGGATTACCCTGCGACAAGGCTCTAACTCCAACTGTGACATGGGTCTACCTGTATTGTGAAATGGAAACTGTGCCTTGTACCTTTATCTCTGACCCAACTCCTTCATAGGAATCTCTACTTGGGGAAGACTTTTTTTGTAGTCATGTTACAGAAATGGCTATGGAAATTATGGCTGCTCTCTTATGAATCCATTTCCAACAAGTCTCTCCTGAATGCCCTCCACCCCTGGCTCTTCTCCTTATCCTTACTACACAAACATTTCCTACTTTCTTCCAGGTCTTTCCCCAAGTTCCTGCTACAACTCATATTAGCCTAACCTTCAGTTGAGCTTCGTAACATCTCAAAAGCAGTCTAAGAACTAGACCATGAAATCTTCCTCAATGTTACTTCTGCTCCTTGTTCCTATTTTTGTTGCCTGGAGTTAAAATACACATACCCTTTTCACATGATGGTCTCTTAAAATCTTAAGGAAAAGACAAATGTCATGTCTACTCTATTATTTGGTGGGGGGGGGCATGCCAAGATCCTTGAATTTCTTTTCTAATGATGTGATTTTCAGCCTTCAGTGCAGCCCCACCAACTAACGTCATTGTCCTCTTCTTAAAAGTCTACCTGAAAATGCAGTGCTCAGAAAAGAGCACATTATTCCATTCATAACCTGACCAGTTCAGAGTAAAGGGAGGGGCTTACTTGATTCAGACATAATTCTGCTAATGCCAGCTAAGACTACATTTGTTCTTTTGGCAATGACATCACTCAGTTGGCTCAAACTGGTGTTTTAATTGACTTCAAATACTGAGATCAGTCTGCCCCCAGCACCCTGACACATGCATATGCTCCCCCTTCAAGCCTGGTATCCTTAGTCTGTCCTTCCACAGGGAAGTTTTAAACCTTAAGTGCACACTTTTGAATTTGCTCCATTAATTTAATCTTATTAGTGCTGACCCATCCTTTCAGTCTACTGAGATAGATTTAGTTCTGATGCTCTCATTCCTCAGCCTGTCTTTCTCCATTTCATGGTATCTGCAAAGTTTATCAACTCCCTTTATTTTTAGTCTAGACCGTGAAAGAAACATGAATCCAATAACAAATTCTTACGGCAGAAAACAGAAAAGAAATCTGAGTCTCATAAATTAATTAATCCTTGTCCAAACCTGCGGAGTGCCTATTTTTAGCGCCATTTTATAAGTGAAGAAACTGAAGCTCAGGACAAACTAACTTGCTCAGGGCGACATAGCTCGTAGATTCGGGAGGTGAGATTAAAAATCCTTTGATTTCAAAATGGCAGCCCTCGTTCACCATATTTCCAGTCTTCCAAATGACACGGATTTATTTCACTTAGGTTGTTCCGCTAGCTATTCATGTGTAAAATTAAGTCAGTTAAAAGGTAAAAAGCCGTAAATTAATCATCAGAGTAAGTGTGAAGTACCTCCTTATTTACAAATGAGGATGTAGACTACAAAATCATTCACTGGAGTATCTAATAGAAGAGCAGTCACTCAAAATGGAGGAGTCTCCTAGCTAGAGACCACTGTACTCGGGACAAAAAGTCAAATCCACGTTACAGCTGTCATTGTGTCTGCATTCTTTACAAATGTGTATCTAATATTGAAAACCTCAAACTGTGTTAAGGCAGGCTCCAAGAATATTAGCGTTCCTGATGAGGTGACTCATGATAGCAAATATAGGCGCCTGGGTGTGTTGAACTCACACAGCAGGAGACAAACATGGACATGTCCTATAACTCAGTTTGCTTTCTGTGTGAATTCTGAAGCAAAAAGTCCTTCCAGCAAGATTCTTTGTATACTCATCAGAGAAGACAAAACAAGAAAAATGGCTGTCAGACCCTTTCTAAAACATAGCTTAAGTCTTTTAATCCTTGTGTGCACAACTTGTTTCTGTCACTGTAAGTTACATCCCTCCCCCCCGTTGGAAAGGCAAACTCAAGATTGAGATATTGTGGTTCTTCTGAATGTTGAGGAAATAATTGTATATTTCTATCACTACCATCTAGAACTTTCTTTCTTTATTAATATAAGAACAAGCATATTTTAATGACAATGATAGTATGTTGAAAAAGGGTAAAGATTGATTCAAATCACCTTTTTATTCAATATGCGAATTTCATTCCTTATTAAAACTTTAAAATAATAAGTGGGGCATGGTGGTGGACGGGAGGCCATCTGTCGAAAGCTAGATATAATTTTTATTCACAAAGGACAATAAGAAGCAGTATATCCAGAATGTGGCCCAAGTGAGCAAATTTCTAATTTGCTCCACGTCTTCATTAGCTTCCACATCATATTCATTTTTCCTTTTTATCTGCTTCTTTAACCAAGCTTTGACCAAAATTTACATGACTTTCATGTAAAAGGTTAATATATCATGGCTCATATAACTGACAATGAAAGACAGACCAAACAACGTACCAATGCTAAAGTATTTTCCCCGTGCTTTGTAGGGGAGAAATCAAATAGAATACAAAAATACACGATATTTTTGTCCGATTGGATTGTGATTTTATAAAATGAGAGACACTGCTCTTTGTTATTAATCTTATCTTGGAGTACTTAGTCCAGAAAACAATAAAGTTTACAGACATTGTGTTTGTGTATTAAAAATTAATGGAGCAACCGGAAGAACAGATCTGTATTACATATACAATCGTAGCATGTATGCAGTACAAATTACTGACTTGTAAAATTATAACATCTACAAATAAGTAGGTGTCACAAGGTTGAGTAAATCAGTATTTACCTTGTGTTTTCACTGGATCTGATATCTGGCTTGGATCACTAATTCCATATGCATTTGCTGCCCTCACGAGGAAAAGGTAAATTGCATTAGGTTTGAGTCCTTTAATGGCAAATGTTTCTGTTTTCACATTCTCTGCTACGGTCTGCCAGCTGCTACCAGATGCATGGCTAAGGACAGATACACAAGTTAGAACATGCATATTTAATGGTTAAAAAAAAAAAAAAGCCCAACTAGGAAATATCGTCTTTACTCTACCTGAAGGCTTCTATAATGTAAGATGTTGGAGTTGCACCTGAGTTCAAATTTGGTTGCCATGACAACGTAACTGTATTTCTGCTGACATCTGTAACTTCGGGTTTTGAGGGGGCACTTGGGATTAAATTTGGGTCGGTGGGTCTTGGAGGTTGAACTGGAACTCCAAATTCTAATAAAGGGGATAAAAAGGAAAGATGTTTACATGCATACAGTTAAGCACATAAAGGTAGATTACACATTTATATACCTACTCAGGCATCAGGATATCTACTTCATTCATTCACCAGCAAGGAAATGACCACCCGTTAAGCTTTAAGTTAAAATGCTAGCTAATTTACCTTGGACTTCAATGTAAGCACTCCAAGTTGCTTCACCACTGGGGGTCGATGCAATGCAGGTGTACCGACCTGTGTCACCCAGCTGAGAAGACAGACAGAAAATAAATATTTGGAACAATCGAGAGCTCAATGGGCTGGAAAAGCAATTATAATTTTGTATATGTCCCATGAATATGGATAACTGCATTAAAATTCAATAACCAGAAACGTCCTCTTCATTGAATACATTTTTATTGACTATGAAGGAAAATACTGCAGGAATACAGAAAAAAAAATTTTATATGGTTATTTTAATTGTATAATAAAATATAATATTTAATTCGTTACCATACCACTATTTTTTAGTGTCGGGGAAAATAAACAATGAGGTATTCAAATTCAAAGGGATAATCTTTATTACTAACTTATATCTTCCCATTTAATGGCACACAGTAAGGTTGATAGCATTTAGCCAATGACTATTCTAGCTATTTCCTATTTCGTCAGAATTACATGCATATGGATATCTGAGATAAACAGATTTACAGAATAAAAAGGATAAACACAAAATGATCTCAGAGTACTCACTCTTTTTCTCCCATTTTTTTCGAACCTGTTTAATAAGTCAAACCTCAGCTGGAATGAAGGCTCTTTCCCTTCCAAAGAATAAATGCCGGAAAACCAACAACTTTAAAATCATCATGAGCACAATGAACCCATACACCTCTGCCTAAGGTAACAACTCGATCTTCAAGTAATGTTTGATAAAGCAAGAATGTTGCCATCTCTCTCTGGCAACTGCAATAACAAAATTGCAATCGTTGTCACAAAGAAGTACAACATATTAACTTTCATGGCATGTACAATGAACTGTTATGCTGATCCAAAACTCCCAAGAAGCCACCCACAATAGGCAATAAAGCAATTGAAATTTATGTTTATTGCTGTCAAAGCTATTCTTTCATATGCCTTGTGAGCCTGTCTGATCTTGACCTAAAAGAAAAGGAAAAATCCAAACAAAACAACACAGTCCTGAAAGAACAGGTATGGGATGTGATGCCCTGGGAAGGTAAATCCCTAAATTGTTCTCACAAACTTGCGGGCTTTTCATCATTTAACATGCTGATTTGCAATGTACACTCGGCATGTACATTGCTATCTGGGTTTTGTTTGCACGTACAGTATTCTGTAATTACAAAATGTTGAACCAAATATTCACAACAGAAGACCTGTCCAAGGGCATTGTAGATAACATGGTACTGGAAAAATCTCTTTGAAAAATGCTTTTATGGACTGAGTGCATCATACCGCTACCCGGAAGGTATTTTTTTATCCCAAAAATCCTTACCGACTTCCCTCAGTAGGTCTCAAAAATCTTTTTTTCTCCTCCATCTAAGACCTTAAATTACTTGCTATGAGCTAAATTATGAGTCAAATCACCTTAAATATACACAGTGGAATGTCTGAAAGAATAAATCGTCAATTAAAAATATATCAATACCGTTATTTAGCGTTTCATTGATTCTAAAACTTGAGACGTCAGCCCTGGTTGCTGGAGGCAAACACAAAATGGAACAAAATGGGAAAGCCAGGGTGTCAATTCAAGTTACCTTAGCGTATCGGATCTGCAGGACTCCCGTCTCCAGCTGCTTGATTCGAGAATCTTGGGTTGAAACAAGGACTCCATCCTTTCTCCACAGAATCGTGGGCACCGGACTGCCTGTGGCCACACAGCTGAGCACTAAAGTACCATCCACTGCTACGGTCTGATTCACAGGACCTTGTCGAATGACGGGGGGAGGCCGGTCCGCAATCACTGCCAAAAGAAACAACAGGAAATAGATTTCTACAACTGGAAGCAATTTTCTAATCATCCAAGCAACAGCAGTTGATCTAGGCTTTGAAACAAACTAATTAAACAAGTAATTAAAATAGGAGACATGCATTATTCAGAATGCATTTATATGATGCTCTGATTCAGGATGTTAAAATGAGATACCATGTACTCCTTTCAAATGACCAAGCCCTGACTGAGCTTGCTGTCCTGCCAAGGGACCTATTTAACTTAAGAGTCCGAGGAGGAAATAAGAATTGTGGATGGTGGGGTGCCTGGGTGGCTCAGTCGGTTAAGCATCTGCCTTGGGCTGGGGTCATGATCTCAGGGTCCTAGGATCGAGAGCCCTGCATCGGGCTCCCTGCTCAGTGGGGAGCCTGCTTCTCCCTCTCCCTCTGCCTGCTGCTCCCCCGCTGTCCTTGCTCTCTCTCTCTGTCAAATAAATAAATTAAAAAAAAAAAAAAAGAATTGTGGATGGTGAAGTCGCTGTCTAGTGGTCAGAAGTGGAATGTGTACTTTTTAAACTTTAAAGTATGTAAAAATCAAACACAATGACAACAAAAAACCACCTACCCCAAGGAAACTTATGAGATACGTTTCCACAAATGAACTAAAGCCAATTTGTTATCTGATAACTGTTTTGTGTCCAACAGAAAAAAATTATGGTATTTTACCAACACATCTGACAATTTTGGATTCAAAAAGGGGCTTTGGACTTTCAGAAATTACAAGTCAATATGATTGAGCTCTTTCTATCTTGGAATTCTATTAACAGAATTATACAGGTAACAATTTTCCCAGTCTCAGTGAATTTAGGAAAAACTGGAAAACTGCTCAAATACATTTGCTAGAGTAACTAAATTTTGGATGCAACAATTTGTAAAGCGAGATGTGTCATGTTCAAGGTTTTATGCACCAAGGATTTTCAGAAACTGGAGTCACACTTCAATTTGTTCCTCACTTACCATGCAATAATTATTAGTTTTGTGCATTCAGCTTAAGCAAAAATAAGAAAGCAAGAGAGTGAAATCAGCAACTGCATTCTCACCCTACCCTTTTGATTCCCTACTGTGCTTGATTACTGGTATGAAATTTACAAATACCAGGGAGGCATGGTAGAAGACTGGAGTTTGTAACCTGGCAGGAGTGTTTCACCTACTGCATGGATGTCAAATGTAAGCCAATGATTCCTTTGTTTAGGATTGTTTAATCTTTTGTACATTTTCTGTTGAGATTGGCTAAAATCAAATTAGAGGCCCCACCCGATAAGTGTGAAAAAAAGAATGAAAATGTTTTATTGCTTTGGGGTTTTAGAACATTCTACCACCTGTGTTCCCTTGATCATAAGAATGAATGAATATTTATTTCTAGACATTAATTAAATTAGTAACAGTGTTTCTTTATAAAGGATTATAATTAAATCCAGGAACAGAGTGGCTTACATTTGGTAGTCTTGTTACATGCGAAACAATCCAGCATCTGGGGACTTCTCCAGTTTTCTGCATCTTTACAGTGCCTTGATGTTTGCATCATATTTAGTATCATTCACACCTCCCCATCCTATCCTGACCCAGTTTAATGCTGCTGTTGCTCTCTCATTGATTTCTCCCTGGTTTACACTGGGTAGTTTACAAAAATGAGGCAAGAGAAGAGGAGTAGGGTTGATTATCAGCTCCATCTGTCATGTGTCTTTGGGCTGCTTCTTAAATTCTCTAAGCCTTAGTTTTGTTTTTTATTTTTGTTTTTTAATCTCTAATTGGACTATAATAATGTTCTAGCCAGCTCAAGGGATTGCTATGAAGATTTAAATGGGATAACACATACGAAGGTGCTTTGCTAGCTGCAAAAAGCTCGAAATATGTATGAATTGTGATCTTGCCACTTACCCTTTTCTGTAAAAAACTGATAGGTAAACCAGAGCTGAAGGAGTTCATTAAAGCAATTTCACATTTTAAGGTAGAAAAAAAGAAACATTTGGTTGTTATCACAGGGTAGAATAAAATACTGATAAACTATTTACATTCTCACAAACTAAAAAGTGTAGTACATTTCTGAGTCAAACCTAAATTTAGGATTTTAAGAAGAACCTCAAATTTGGGTTTCATATTTTACACTGGTACCTTTAGAATGAATTATCATAATTAGAATGAATTTTAACAAAGTGAGTAAGCGCATCTTGGAGAAAGATGTGGCCCTAAAATGAAAACGTTCCCTAACTGTGCTACCGACGCAGAAGCCAAGAGCGTCGCATGGACGCCGAGCATCTGAATCCGGCTGGTGTGACTGAGAAACTGGATGTGTAATTTTAATAAGCTCTAAGTAATTGAAATTCTAATTAAAATAGCCTCACAGGGCAGCTGGCTACCATCCTGGACAGCACAAACTTTAGTTGTAAATCTCAGTTCTGTTACTTATGATCTGTATGATTTGGGCATACTTTCTCACCAGTCTGTGCCTCCATTTCCTTATCTGTAAATGAGATGTTGTCAAATTTAAAATTGTTGATATGTGAACAGTTCTTAGCATTAGTGCCTGGCACAAGGGAAGCCCTGAGTCACTGTAACAGTATGAACGGGTACCAGTACAGTGGTGTTAGCAGTGGTATGGGGCTGGTGTGGGCAGTCCATAGGTGGCATAATCCATTACAGCAGAGTTTATGAAAGTTTCCTATCTTTGTCTCACATTCATGAAATATATGAAGATCCTAAAAAAAATGAGAGTATATCATCAGAAGTCATCTTTTGTTACCTCAAAAACAATGATCATGAAGACTATGTTAATACATATAAATACATTCATGAAATAATTTTAAGTGAAAAAAATATAGGAGACTCTTAATCTCAGGAAACCAACTGAGGGTTGCTGAAGCAGTGTGTGTGTGTGTGTGTAGGGATGGGATGGCTGGGTGATGGACACCGGGGAGGGTATGTGTTGTGAGCACTGGGTGTTGTGTAAGACTGATGAATCACAGACCTGTACTCCTGAAACAAATAATACACTATATGTTAATAATAAAAACATTAAAAAATAAAATAAAATTTCAATATATATATTTAAAAAAGAAAGGAAATAACATGTACACAATTGACCAGTTTATGTATGAAAAGCTCATATTTATATACCAACAAATATCAGAATTATGTCCAACACTTGCTATCAGTTCGCAAATGTATCTTACAAACTTATGAGTTAGTTAGGGAAGTACAAGTCCCCTGTCCAAATTAACTAGTTGGTAATTGTCAGGTCTCTGTTTTCTGAATAAAAGTTAACACTCGTTTCGTTGTATGTCAATAACTTTCGAAAGACGAATGCAAGTGATTTTACGTTTTATACTAATTTTCTTACATTCTAGTAATAAAAGAAACATTTCCAATTAAATAGGTGATACGAATTTCTATGTTCCTGGGTCAAATGCTATTTGGGGTTAGGCCACAGCAACAAAAACAACATTTCAAAGACAGCTGCTACTCCACCATAATCTGTGCCTCGTGTTTTATTCTTTGTTCTGTTTGCAAACAATAAAGAAAGGTCAAGAAACTGAAGTCAAATAGCAGTAGTATTCTGCCTACTAGCTATCTTCTCGACTTGACCTGATAATGTGCAAAAGCTGATGTTGTCACCACTCATAGTAATAATAGTTTACCTGTGAAGAATGAGTACGTACTTGTTGTCTGTACGATATCAATGAATTCCAAAAGAAAGAAAACAAAACTAAAAATACAGTACCAGGACAGCAAACACAAAACCATCTTAAATCACCCCAGAGACTGTAAAATGAATTAGGACATTTAATGCTAGGTTTTTTATCTTGTGTTAGTTTAGCAAAAATTGCTATCCTTGATCTATTCTCACAAATATAGCAATTTATGACAATGCAGTATCAGACGGCATGTAGGAAGCTTTCTAATTATTAATTAGAATAATATGAAATACTTGAAAATATTTTACCATAGTTTTCCTTGGCCATTTTTCATGTACATCTGCATATATAAGTTGCTTGTATATATAAAGTTTTCTTATAAAGTTGCAATTATAAATTGTGCAATTCTGTGTTCCATTTCTACCTATTGATTATATTGATCATTATCAAATTCATACATGGTCTTCATAGCCATCATTTAATAGCTTTAATATATGGAAGAAATTGTAAAAACATTTTAGGTCATTTTAACTAATTGGAGCCAGTAATAAATAATATGTATCACAGACAGAGGTAACAGTTGGGGCTTTTGAATGAGACAGTCATAATTTTGAATTCTGACTTAACTAGCAGCGGTTCATTCCATCCATTCACTCAAAAATTATCTCTTGCATATGTACCATGTGTCAGACTTTGGTATAGTATGATACTGAGTATGTATTTATTGGATAGACATGGGCCCTACAATCACGGAACTTCATGTCTAATGAAGAATACAAGAAAATAAATAGAGAACACAGAAAAGTATAGGATGTTATCTTTCTACAGATGGCAGGGTGAAGAATGCTGATATCTGAGGAATGAGGGAATGCTTCTTAAAGTAAATGAAATTTCGAGCCAGTAGAAACAGCATGTGCAGAAGTCTTCAGATAAAAGAAAAGGAGAGCAAACACCATGAAATGAGGGCATGTAAGCAAACAAAGTATTCAGAGCTGAGCCTGCAGAGGTCAGATCATAAATTGTAAAGCATATTAAGGAATATAAACTTTATCCTGAGAGCACTAAGAAACAAAATAATCAGATTAATGTGTTAAAAATTTCCTCCAGAATTCTTTTTTTTATTTCAAAATTCTATCTTTAAAATCTTTGCTAACATTACACTTACTTTTTCCCCTGAGGTTAAGGTCAGGAAAAATATTTCCACTATCATCAATTCTATTCATTACATTAGAGATCACAGTGCAGGACAAGTAAGAGAAATAAAATGTATAAATATTGGAAAGAAGAAGTAAAACTGATTTTATTTGCAGTTGACATATTTTGTTCATAAAAATGTCAAAATAATATACTTACAAACTCTTATATAAGAGTATATTTAGCGACTTGCTAGATACAGGGTTAATATACAAAGAATCAATTGTACATCTGGCCTCAATACAATAATGAAATATATATATATATTATATGAATGTAGTCACATCAAAAATCATAAAATATCATAGGTATAGGTTTTTCAAAATATATGGAAGGTATCTACCCTGAAAACTACAAAACATTGTTGGAACAATTAAAGATCTAAATAAATTGAGAGATGTATATGGAATATATACCATTTCCCTAAATTGGAAGACTGTTAAGATGTTATTTCTTCCTAAACTTTTAATAATTTATGTGAAATCAAAATTAAAACCTCAGATTTTTTGTTGTTATTGTTTAGGGTTGTGTGTGTGTCTGTAAACTGACAAGGTCATTTTAAAATTTATAAGAAAATGCAGAGGACCTCTAATAGCCAACTCAAAACAAGAAAAACAGAGTTGGAGACTTACATTACCTGTTTATAAGACTTACCATAAAGCTACAATAACTAAGAACATACATACTGGCATAAATATATAAATGGACTATAATAGAATAGAAACAGACTCTCACATTTATGTTTATCTGAATTATGATTAAGATGCCACTGTAATTCAGTACGGAAAATACTGTTTTTCCCATAAATGATGCTGGAACCATTAGTATCCATATACAGGGGAAAAGGAATTTTGATCCTTGTTTTATACCATACACAAAAAATAATTTAAAATGGATTAAAAACTTATATCTTAGAAGTACAGACAATGAAACTTCTAAAAAAAAGACATAGGAGAACATCTACATGGCCTTAAGGTAGGACAGAAAATTAAAAGCACCAACTACAAAAGAAAAATAATAAATACATTGGTCCTAATCAAAATTAGAGATTTAAGCCTTAAAATCATCATTAGGAGAATATTTATAATACATATCTGATAAAAAGTTCTATCTGGAATATATGAGAAAATGAAAAAAAATGGGTACATTCTTCTGCCAAAAAGCAAACCAAGATAATCGAGTGTACATGCCCATCTATAGATTTGTACAGGAATATTTACTTTAATAAAAACCCTAAACTGAAAGCAGTCCATCAGTGGAAGAGTACATAAATAAACTGTGAGCTATTTATACAATAGAATACTATATAGCAACATAAAGAATGAATATTACATGTATATATTTATTTTAGGTATATATGTATATACAGATGTGTATATATATTTTTCAATATTTATATGTACACATTTTTTCTTTTCTTCTCAAATTATGACTACTCTCCATCTCATGGTTTGAAGGTTCTTTCCATTACTGTGTCTTCATAATTTATTTCGTATTAATTGATCAGGTTTAAGGGAGTTGATAAACAGGACAAAATCACATTATTAATGGAAAACTTGTTTATTATAATGAGTTGTGAGTAGGACATATCAGCAATTTATTTTATCTCCTCAACTTGGTGAGGAAAAAAAGGATTTTTTTACACTAAGAGATTTTAAATAATTTTATTTTCTAAAACGTGGAAACATTCCCATGTACACCTATTCAGTATAAACTTCTCCTTGTTTAATTGCTGTGCTTTTATGGATCTGACTTGATGCTAGAAATTTATAGTACAGCCAAGTTAAAATAAGAATAATTTTAGACTTATGTCATTGTATCAACATCCTTTTTAGCTGCTTCTGTCAGAAAGGATACACAGTAGAAAATAAACACATTTACTGACACTCTCTTTAGATCCTAAGCCAAATTTGAACATTTTGAAATAAAATGCTCTACTTTACCATCAGTAACTTCCAAATAGGCTTTTGTGATGATACTTCCGGCAACATTTAAAGTCTGGCAGATATAATAACCAACATCAGATCGTTGGACGTTAGTGATTGTGAGATCACCAGTCTGGGAGACTGAAAAGCGGCTTGTTGACTGTGGTGGCTGATATGAGAAAAGCAGATTCTAGAACCCAGTATTTGGGAGGAAAAAATAACATTAGGTTAATTGCTAGGTTCTAATATTTTTGGCATGTATACATATATATTTATAAATGGGTATATAAATGTATACAAACACATATACATACCACACACGCATACATACACAAATAAGCTAAATATTCTTTCATCACATGCCCCCATATATAGATGCACACAACACATAAACACAAAGTCTAATGATCTAGCCTTAAATAGGATCATCTTAAAATTTAAGTAAATTCTAAATATTGATCTGTACTTTTATAATTATCAATTTCAAACAATACCAGATATAGAAAAATATTTGGTTTCAACAGAGTTAAAAGTTTTACATACTAATCGACACAAAGTCAAAAGCTTTGCTTTACATATGTATGACTATTAGGATTATAAACACTAAATCTTTTAATATATAAACAATGTTAAAATTTAGACACATTCTAACAAATGAAGTTCAAAAATATCATTTTGGCACCATAACAAGTATCTCTGTTATCTGTCCGCTATAAAAGTTCAGTAACTTCTTCAAACTGTAAACAGTTTCTTATTTCTCCTGTTAGATGGTGAACATATCCGTTGCGGATTATTTTGAAAATCAAATATTAAATTTAAGCATTCATAATGGAGTTTTATTTATCTTTCTATATAAGTTAACCCATATACAAAGTCAACACAAGATATGATTTGTTTTGAGGTACAAATTTCTCACTATGAGTCAAATTTGTTCCCTTGTTAGAGAGAGTGTATATTTCATGGGAAATAACACTTTGTTCATTGTTTTTCATGAAATAAAGTCAAGATTTCTTCTAACCAAATAAAGTTGTTCCTTTTTAAAAGTTTAATTGCTTTTTAACATATATAATTTTATAAAGGCTTATCTTCTATTCCATGAATACATGTCCAATGACAAAATTGTAGGAAAAAGTAAGTTGTATCATTAAACCAAGCCAAACCAAGTCAAAATTATTTCAAAAATTGACATAGTTCAAATAATTTAATGAATAATTTATTTAATAACTATGTAAAAAATTTAAATATTACTCTTCTAAGAACTTTAGTGGATTTACTATTACCACTATGTAGGTTTTCTTACATAATACACTCCTAATTCTTTCTGCTGTACTGAAATATTTCATTTTTTCTTGTCTATAGTTTGCTATCAGCAAATTCAGTCTTTGAGGCCAAATGGAATGTGTTAGAATCAACGAAGGTTCTTTATCTCAAATGAGGGTCTACATACCATAATCAAGTTAATATTTGCCTACCAAAGTGAAAACAAATGTGAACTTGATGCCTTGCCTACAAAAGGTTAGTGAGTGCAGTCAGTGAACTACTTATATATTACCTGTTGGAACACATTAGAAGCAAGACCATGAGACAACTTGGCCAAGACTGATTTAAGCAAAAAATAAAAAAGGTTAGGAATAACTGTATTAAAAATGAATGCGAATCTTTTTTACACATATCAAAAACAAGTAAAGGGAAACGTTTCTCTTGTTGAAGAAGGCAAGTTAATAAGAGATGAGAAAAAAAGACATATATAAAAACTATTTTAAAGTTTCTTATTATCTTCAAAGTGAAATTATTTCAAAATTTCCTTTTTATTAAGCTGAAACCCGATAGTGAACTGAGAGTCTGTAAGAGCATAGAGCTTTATATTGTAGCTCAATGTATATAGAAAAATCTGGTTTATAAAATGTTCAGAGTTATTTGATAGCAAACGGCCATCACATATGATAGTTTTCAAAGAATTAGAATATACTGAACTATATTTAACATGACATCTGTACTAAATAGACTACCACATAGTTTGATGAATCTTTTATTGACATATATAAATTGATATATATATAAAATTGATATCTATTTATCTATACACACACAGACATAGACATACATACATACATAAAGAAGTGAAGAAGACATTTGAGATTCCTGGTGTTTTCAGAGAAATTGCACTAATTATCATCTCTGTTTTAAATATGTGTAAATCTCTTTTAACATATAATTACAGGGGCACCTGGGTGGCATTGTTAAGCGTGGGACTCTTGCTTTCAGCTCAGGTCATGGTCTCAGGGTTCTGAGAGTAAGTCCCAAATCAGCTCTGCACTCAGCACAAGGTCTGCTTAAGACCCTCTGTTCCTCTACCTCTGCCCCTCCACCCCACGTGTGTGCGAGTGCCCTCTGACTAAAATAAATACATACGTCTTCCAAAAAACCCACAATTACAGATATCTGAATAATATAAATAATTAAATTATGTTGAGAAAAAGTGTACTTTTTTAATGTGGCTGAATTGGAAATAAAGGTAAATTTAATGTGATAATTACTATGCAATACACCACCCCATGTACAAAAGCTAGAAAGGGAAATTTGCTTTTAGATTTATAAGAATGAAGGAAATTTTGTCGTCTCTCTCATAGTTGAAATTTTCTAGGGCATTCAGAGATTTTTTTTCAATTCTCTTAAAGTATCAGCTATATGACTAAATAATGTTTTGGTTTTTCTTATATATCTGGCACCCACCTTTCCTGACTGAAATATTAGAATAAGGTCTTACCTGACTCCCCTCTCTTCTCCAAAAAATAGCTGGTTGAGGATTTCCGGTTGCTTCACACTGGAACGTTACAGTTCGTCCCAAGGCAACAACCTGGTCACGGGGTTTCACAACAAAGTGTGGAGGTTCTAAAGGAGATGAAACAAATTATCCAAATCAAAACCAAGGTTCTAAAGGAGATGAAACAAATTATCCGAATCAAAACCATGTAGTTATTATCCTAATTGAGAAAATTTGCTGGGTTCCAGGTGCTGCCGTTATTTTATACAACTCATTATTCACTGTAAGAGGTAATGTACCCATTCTCATCCTTAATTTAACTGAAACTAAATTAAGTGCATAGTTATAGAAAGGAATAGAACTTTTTTGTGTGAAGAGGTTTTTGTTTTTCTTTAATCTGCTGACCTTTTAAGATTAACCTCCACATTAAAAAGAATTCTTGAGCTGCAAAATTTGTCCCTTTACTTTCAAAGTATACCTGAAATTTGTATGAATAAATATCTTTTCTCCTTTAGAGCTGCTTAAAGGTGAATGGACTTTAATCATATACCCAGGGACCTCCTGATGTAAGTAGGCCCTAAAATTACTTTAATTTAACTCAAAAGCTCCTGAAATGCTACCATGAAAATTATAACCATTTAGAATC
This sequence comes from Ailuropoda melanoleuca, assembly GCF_002007445.2. NCBI lineage: Eukaryota > Metazoa > Chordata > Mammalia > Carnivora > Ursidae > Ailuropoda > Ailuropoda melanoleuca. The sequence goes on from NC_048218.1 coordinate 30,207,735, forward strand.
TTCAGTCCAATTACTTGAATAGAAATGAATTTAAAGCAATAGTAGAGTCAAATGCCTCCTTCATTTACATAGGCAAGGGCATGTTCGAACAGAATATATATGGAAATGAGGGCAAATTTGAAACATCTGCTCATCCTGACATTATAAATACAGCCAGCTTTGTCCAAACTGTTTGATTTATACAGACTTAAATGGCCACTTCATCCAGCAGTAAATAGAGTGTCAGAAAATTGTGTCAGTTACATTGAGAGCAATGGCAGCTGAAAACATTTGGTGTGCTGATGGAGTCACTTGGGGGGGGAGTTTGTTTGGGGGTCATGCTTTATGCTTAGGAAAATGTGCACTGAATGTAAGTCTTTTTACCTACTGTTTACACTTTTCAAATGCATTTCTTATCAGCTGTCTGAAACACCTAATTATTCTCCTCTCTTGTCTCAGTTCAAATGGAAGTGAACATTTCAAGCCAGGCATCTAACAGTTTATACAGGACAGGGTTCTTCCAATCCACTTTTAAGACTGTTCCATTATTTTAAACCTTTACTTTAAAATTACTTTTAGTTACTTATATCAGTCACTTGGGATAACGCCTTCAAGGGAATGTGAACCAAAAATTATATTCAGATTATGTCCACAAAGGCTACCACTCTGCTCACAAGAATATGATTTCTTTGTTAAGGAAGGTGAGGGCTTGAAAAGGTACTTTCCTCTTGATCAGTACTGTCTAGGCAAGTGCATCTAAGACAGATATACAAATATTCATAATACATATTATATATAAATTTTGTAAATCTCTCATGTGAAATATAAACCTCTTAAAAAGAGAGAGAGAGAGAGAGAGAGAGAGAGAGAGAGTAATAGAACTTGCTACAGATTGCATTGTGGCAAAACTGAAGAAAGCAATTAGATCTCCTAACTTCTAGATTAGTGTGATTTCTTCCATACTCCCTTTTTATTTTTAATTGAGGTTTAGTAAAAATTATACCATTTGACTAGAAAATTATAGGAGACCTGAAAAATCAGGTCAAATGCCTTCAAATGTCCTGTAACTTATAGGGAAGAAAATACGAAGTTAGGAGATATAGTTTAGGTTCAATTTGGTAACGTTGAAGTTCTAGCTTATAATTTTTTTAAACTCTGATTGTAATTGAGTGGTTTACTCATGAATTTAGTGAACACTATCATTATCCAGGTATAATAACAGACATGTGTATCATCGCCTGGGGATTTTCCTCCATATACATCCATATAGGAGCATTTGATTCCTTAGTTAGGGGCTGGAATAATTGAGGTAGAAATCAGATCAAAAAATTGAAAGGATTGACTGGCTAATAAACTAAATCCAGAAGAGGGTTTGGTTTGTTTCAAAAAAAGAAAAACAAATGATTAATTAAATGACTGTGAGAATAGGACTTTCCAATATGCAGGGAATTTGAGTAGGAAAATGTAAATGTTCAAACCACTCAGAGAAGTATAAACTTCGGGTGGTCTCTTTCCTAAATCTCACAAGCATGTCTAATAACGTGTGCCAGAACCCATGTTTCTTTTATAAAATGCCAGCTCTCCTCCAACCTCAAAGACTTATTTGGGAACAAGGGATACAAACCCTTATGCTAACTACATTTATCCTGCAGCAATCCTTCCACACAGGATATCGGCCTGGAAATGAATTTACTATATTTTGCAGGCATATTCTCAAGCCAACATCAACAGTGACATCAGCCACAAGATATGTCTTAGAAATATAACTTTAAAAAATCCTCTTCTACATGTATGTTAAATATTCGATATAAATATATCTCTATGAAAATGTAAATAGATTAAATGGGCCTCTATCAATTTATCACCATTATCTACCTTTTTGGATTGAGAAGGCCATTCATCACATCCATCTATTTGATGTTTACGATATAATGTTGGGACATTTTTCAAAGGCTACATTTAAACTCGCTATAATTAAAAATATACAACCATCGTACTAATGTCATATATTAGTCACTGTTGAAAATTTAGAAAATTAGACAAAGAAAAAAAGAAGAGCTACCCATAATTCAACCATGCAAATTGGAACATAGTGTTTTAAAATATTCTTCTATAATATCATTTCAATAACTGCTTAATAATCCATATACAAATTACTTAAATTACTTAACCAACCTATTGTTTTAAAATCTGGGTTTGTTTCCAATTTTCACTACTAGAAACAGTAGTGACATTAACATCTTTCCCAATTATATTCAAGATGATTTCAACTGACGCCTCCCCTTAGGGCACTTTTCCTAACTTCACTAACACTGAACAGTAACATCTTTGCCAAACTGAGAATAGAGCCTCCTATTAATTAGACTTTTTATGTTTGTGAAATTAAACATTTATCTTCACATTACCCTGTCAGTGATACCCTATTTGTTGTGAATATTGTATTCCTATGCTTATCTTTTTTATTTCTAAGAACTATTGATAGGCAAAAATTTTATCCATTTCTCGTATATGTTGTAGATATATTTTTTCATTTTGTCGACAGTCTTTCTAATCTGGTTAACCATTTTTTGGTATTCATTCTATCAATAAAATGTAGATTATATAATATGTAATAAATTATGTAAACATTCACATCCATTTTCATCTTATTTTTTGTCTTTACTTCTTTATGTTTAAATATTAATCCACATATATTTTTACATATACGGTAGCATCTAGAAAGCTATTTTTTTTCAAACAGTCCCTTATTGCATCACCATTATTGAACAATCCATTCTATCTGTATTAGTATGAACACTGTTAGATTATTTGCATAGCTCTTAAACTTTAAAAAAAGGGAGCTTCTCTTAGGGTCAAATTGTTTCCTGGCATACCACGTAGTACTCTCATGCAAAATTCTCCAAAAATGGTGTTCCAGCATTTTTAAAGGGTGAATGTACCTTCCCCAATGTACTGATCATGAGAGTACTTAGAAACCTAATGACTACTTATATGAGGACAAGTGTTTATCAGAGCAAACTTCAATAAATTTTGGAAACATCATGCAATTATTTCTTACGTAAAATGAAATGAACCTGACACATAGAAATGAAAATGAATGCATACAGCCCTAAGTGCAAGGTTATTTATTCATCAATAGGACTTAGAATCACCATTACCGAAGAATAGTTACAAAAGCTCAGGTTGACAAACATGAATTCATAAACATATTTTGGATTAAAAAAAACAAATCATTCTCTGGGCACCTATTTTTATCTTGTGAAATATAAACTGAAATAGTACTTAACCACAACATAGTCCTGTCACTTATTTTATCACTCAATTAAGGAGAGAAAAAAATAAAAGGATGCAGATCACATATCATTTAATAAGACAAAGTTAGCAACCCCGTTACCTTTACTCTTTGTCACAGTTACCCATACTTCCTGCAGACTTTATTCTGTGCAGTCTGTCTTTGTGGCCAATGACAAGTGAAACATGGAGGCTGATTGGTTGAAGGACATGGAAGGGTATGGATGGAAAGGGGAAGAGAAGTTCCAGTCACAGTGACACGGTGATTAGAAGATGGCCAATAAAATGTCAACTTACCAGACCCAACTAAAACAAAAAAAAAAAAAGAAAACATGAAATAAATAAAAAATAAACAGAAACGAAACAGAAAAAGTAATAAGATTTGACTTAACAATGATATTTCTTTTAAGGTAAAATAAAGAACACGTTAATATTTGGCTCATACGGTCCATGAATGAATATTTGTTAGCATTTTAAGTATAATCATGAGTAACTTAAGAAAAATAGAAATGAATCTTAAAATCTCTACTATGATTAAATGACAGAGCTACAATGGATGATAGCTGTACAATTATAAAACACATTTCAATGACTACATTTTGCTATCAGATGGCAGGGTTAGATAACTACATATGTAATGGGTTTAAAAACACTATAAATCTTAACTGCTAATGCTACTTAGAACAGAAATCAAGCATCTTAATCAAAGATAAAGTAGTGTTAAATCATACAACTCCACCATCAGATTAATTTTTAAAAGGTTCGTGCTAACAATGATATTCTATTAAATCCATGTTTCTCATACTTGAATAAGCATATAAGTCACCCTAAGACCTGGTTAAAATACAAATTATAATTCCATAGGTCAGGAGTGTGGCCTGAGATTTTGCATTTCTAACAAGCACTCAGGTCCCACTGGTCCACGACTGCAGGCTGAGTAGCAAGGTTACTAAAAGGTGTTATACCTAAATGCTCGCAGATTTTTAATTGAGAAGACACTGAAAAAACGTGAACCCATGAAAACAGATAAAACTTAATAGACCTATCTAATGAAGTCATAATCACATTACCTGCTTTCAAGGCTGAAACATTTTATTTTTTATTTTTATTTTAAAGATTATATTTTTTAATTTAACAGAGAGAGACAGCCAGTGAGAGAGAGGGAACACAAGCAGGGGGAGTGAGAGAGGAGGAAGCAGGCTCCCAGCGGACGACCCTAATGTGGGGCTCAATCCCAGGGCTCTGGGATCATGCCCTGAGCCAAAGGCAGACGCTTAATGACTGAGCCGCCCAGGCGCCCCCAAGGTTGGAACATTTTAATACAGAAAGCTCAAGTAATACATACTTTAAATACCAGAAAATGACTGTTTTGTTTTGCTCTTTTAGAAACAAAGGTAATAACTGCCGAATGCAGAACTTTTCCATAATAGCCCCATATACAGACTCAATATATTTGACTCGATAGATAACTCCCACATCTTTAAGCAAATTAAAATTAATTTAACTTGATAAACATTCCTGTAGTTTAAATAAATAAACTATGCCAAACACTGCTGCTGTGAAATGGTACAATTTTAAAACACTGACACTACAACAACAAGACAGAACACAACAAAAAACTTCCATCAGACTATAAACAGCCTTCTTAAGTTATTTCCCGGGCTGAATCAGAAATTACATTTCCTTAAGGCCCACCACCAGGGAAAAATACAACACAAGGGAGTGCGGAAAGCTCAGGTGTCTGATGGGATCACAGGACATTCTGGTACAATGTATGGTCTGAAGTAATATTTTCAAGCTCGATTTATGTCGCTTTGCTTTTGCTTTATGGGTATGTTCAGTAATCCACACAGAAGGATAAAACTGTATGCTTTAAATAAAATACAGAAGAATAAAAAAAATGAAAAGCAAAATAAAACAGAGACAAAAGTTCTCTTGCTTATTGTTACCATGTAAGCAAAATTTAAAGTAACGCAGAAACACATTTCAACTCACATGTTCCCTTCGTGAGTAAAATAATTTGTCTTTCTTTTTTACTCTAAAGAAAAAAAAAACTTTAAGTGTAATATTTCGTGGGCTCAGGCAAGGAAAGTTTAAATATAAAACAAAACAAAAAAAAGGATAAAAAAAAAAAACTTTTCTCACTTAGGCATGATCTAGGCAACGCTACCTAGATTTAAAAACAGACTTTTCGAATCCTTCAAGATACTCTCTTTTAAATAACAGGAAGAAATATTTAGAAACTATCAGAAAAAGAACCTGACAAACTGCAGCAATAGAATTTTGCTTTGAAAAAGCAAAAGATGATAGAATTATCTGTTGGGATAACTTGTGAAAATAAATTTGATATTAGATAGATACAGTTAAGAGTAAGCCTTATTTATTTATTTATTTATTTATTTATTTATTGTAAGAGTAAGCCTTATTTAAAGTCAAGAGACTACAGGAATGATTCTTAAAGATTTTCTAGTCATACATTTTTAGTAATTTAAAATTCCTGAAACATCTCAAAAATATTCAACATGTTAGAAACAAGAAAATTACTAAGAAGCAGATCATTTAAAGTTTTTAAAGGGCTTTTCCCTGCTTTGAGGTTTTTCCAGTGATCAAGCCAGAGGAGTTGAATCTTTCATTAATTAAAACCCAATGTGTTCAAGAACTTCTGGCTGATGTATTTGCCTATCACATCAATGACAAATGACAAGTGGAAAATATTTCATAAAGTTATCTAAGAACAACACCTAACACGGAAGCTTCCAAAGCATCTGAGGTTTTTGAGAGTACCCTATCTTGCATGATCATTTAAGCTTTTAACAACCATGATTATCAGGAAATGATGTCTCTTATCTAAATGAAAACCTGCCTGTCACAATTTAACCCCCCTTTTTATTTTTTCTAGTTTTAGGAACCAAATACATGCCATTAATATCCTCCATATAAAACCCTTTTACTCACTAAATGACAGAAATTTAAGTTTTTCTCAGATTTCCCTTTTTACCATACATCTCTCAGGGTCAGGCCAAATAATTTGCTTTCCATACAGAGAGTAGGGACCTTCTATACAACAATCAGGGCCCATCATTGCCCAGTTAGGTATGTCCAGAAAGAAGCCAAGAAAAGCAGAGTAATTTGGATCATGTTCATTCATTATCCCCAGAAGTCTGTGGTTTATGGGTGGCCTCACTCCTACACTCCCCTAACTCTTGTCCACTCCTTTTCTTTCCACTTTAAAGGCTAAGAGCACCTCTACCCCAACTCCCTTTTCTTGTTAAGAAAGAGGAAAAGCCTGTCTGTCTCTGTCTCTAATAAAACAATAAAACCATAAAATGTTAGCGCTGGAAGTGACCTTAGAACTTACCAGTCTAATCCTATCCTTTTTGCATGAGAAAATGTGAACCTAAATTGTTCAATAACTTCCTCAAGGTCACAGATGACTAACCAAAGACTGCCTTTTCAACTAAATTCAAGGCTTTTTGACTAAATTTGAGTCTCTGTATACATTTTCCTACTGGTTAGCCAGTTTGGGAGGAACTGTATGCAACAGGACATAAAAGGTATTTGGTTTTACATTTAAACGGTCATAAAATGTTTACCCTAAAACCCTTACCATTAAAATAATTACTACCTACATATAAAAACTTACTAAAATAACGGCTCATGATATTAAAAATCTTTTAAAAATAATTAGCTATAGTTTTAAAAAGACATGGTAAGTTAACAGATTAGAAAATAGGAGGCTTAAAACTTCTTGAAAAGTTCACCTTTTGGAAAAAAAAAGGTAATGTGATCTTTTTTAAGGGTGAACCAATTTTCATCATTTCACCACTTGAAATCATTATAAACTGAATAATACTCTTTTGAAAGGTAAGAACAAATCATATTTCCACATAATTACTTTTATAGTAAATATGTTAAGTAGGAAGTAAAATAAGCTAAAAAAGTAACTATGTATTTTTAAGAGAGTAAAACTTGCTATTTTTTTAACATGTCAACGTTATGCAGATTACAATCCAACTTCAGTAACATCTCTAAATTTTTTTATATCTGAGGGAGTTTAGAAAGGGGTGAGGGATTAGAAAATTTGCCACAAAGCTGAGTTTGCATAAAAAACACACTGCTTTCACCTAGATTATATTATCTTGGTGGGATGGAGGGGAGTTACGTGAAGTCTAAATATATATATATATGAATATATATACACATTTATATAATACATATAAACTATATAATTAGTTTATATAATTATTACACTCTGGTTCCTGATTGAGTGTCAAAAAGAAAAAAAGACAGCTTTCTTTAAAATATTTGGAGACATACAAATATTACATACTTGATTAATGCTTTTTTTAAAAGTTTAAAATGGAAGAATTTAGCCATTCTCTTTCCCTTTCTCCCTCCTTTCCTCCTTCCCTTCCTTTTATCCTTCTCTCCTTCCTCCTCCCCTATCTCTCTCTCTCTCTCTCTCTCTCTCACTCACACACACACACACACACACTCACTCTCTCACACGCACTTAGAATAAGAAACTTTCTTAATCTTTGGACTGTGACATCAAAGGACCCCAGTTGTTTAATTACTTTAAAATCTTCTAAGAATATACATTGTTCAGACAATAATCTTTAGGTACAAATAAGCTAAGAGAAGCAAAAATGGAAGGAAGGAAGGAAGGAAGGAAGGAAGGAAGGAAGGAAGGGAGGGAGGAAAGAGGGAAGTTTTCTTCTATTTGCTTGTCATATACGGGAGACAAGAGTCAGAAAGATGACAAATGTCTGAAAAAATATGCAGAAGCTAGAGAAAGAGGCTTTTTTTTTTTTTTTTTTTGGTCTGAGAAAATAAGGTAGCTGTACAGATACTTAAGTCTTCAGATTAGGTCTAATAAATACTGGGAGCAGCCAATCTTGATAACTACTTAGGCCAGAAGAGAAGAAGATAATGGGCCTAAATAATAGCATGAGTGACTTAGGAAAAGTACAGAAAAGAAGCAGTTAACAGTAAAGGTCACTGAACCATGAATTGGTTGCCAACTGTGATGTCTCCAGAGGTCTTTAAAAATGGGATTTATTTCCATTTGGGCATAACAGTTTAGCTATAACCCTGTCTGGTAAAGGAATAGAGTAGTTGACTCTTAAAGTGCTTTGTCCGCTGTGATTTTAAGAGTATGGAAATTCAGAGGCAAAGCAGGATAATAGATATATCCCTCTGGGAAATATTCCCAATATTTTCCCTTCAGATTATGTATTTTTATACAAACATATACTCTACTAGAAAACGTCCTCAAAAATATTATTTTCAGTTAATATTACCTTACATTGATGAAGTAATTTATACACATAGCTCATATGATAAATACAGAAGATATAAGAAAATTCCAAGAAAATATTTGCACAATTAACACAACAATGATTAAAATTTTGATATTTTTATGCCAAGATTAGCAAATATATTCAGTTTATCCTTATTCAATAAAGTATTAAGATTCTTCACTGTTAGCAATGGGCGATATAATTATTTTGAAATGTGACAACAGAGGACTGCCACAGTATGTGAGTCTAAAATAATTTAAGTATTCTAAACTACTAGAATAACTCTATAAAAAATTTTGTAGTTAACTGAATTTATCTATGGTAAAATCAATCCTATTAGTAAACATCGGAGAACAACTATAAATGAAATCACCATGACTATGGAATTCTGTTAATTCACAGATATTAGTTTTCATTATTAGTAACTAAATTCTAATGAATCTTTAAATTGATGTGATTCTTTTTCATTCTCATATCACTTTTTTCATTGACTAGTAGGGCTCAATTAATAAATCCGACAAACTCGGATTGTGAACACCACATTCCAGAAGAAGGTGAATGAAATAAAATAGTGAGTTACAAGACTCTTTGAGAAGAAATACATTTTTATTAAAACAGAGGAATACTCAAATTTTCAAGTAGTGAAGCTAGCTACCTTTGAACTGACAGAACCCAGTCACTGTTAGCCAGAGAAATTATACGCATAGATCCTCATGAATGATAATATCTCTAACAATTAAAAACACTTAGGATTTTTTAATACTAGGTGTGATTTCTTTTGGGGGAAAAGACTGAGTTTAACTTAAAAGCCTGTCATTATGTCTTTCAACTTTTCAGACATAAAAATAGAGTGATTAAGAGGGGCATTTTTAGAATATATTTAATAGATACATAAAATACTATGAACTTTTCCCCTCCACTCAAATGTCTCCCACTCCTTGTGGATCACTGGTTCTGAGACAAGTCTGGTTGTCACAACTGAAGGGGAGTGCCACTGGCATCTAATGGAGGGAGGCCAAGGAGGCTGATAAACATCCTACAAAGCCCAAGACAGCTGCTGGCAACAGGAATGATCCAACCCCACATGTTAATAGTGCCAGGACTTGCTATAGATTAGCTGTTCAATTGAAAGTTTAACAGAATAGTAAGGAAGAATTATTTACCCACAAATATACACAAAATAATTTGTACAATGCCTGATGTATCAAAGACACTCAGAAAAAGTTAATATTTTCCCCTTTTCATTCCACTTCTAACAAAGGCCCCACTTTTCTTCTTTTAAAATATTTGTTATTTATTTATGAGAGAGACAGAGAGAGAGCGTGAGCAGGGGGAGGGGTAGAGGGAAAGAACACAAGAGAAGCAGACTCCCGGCTGAGGAGGGAGCCCGAAGTGGGGCTGGAACCCAGGACCCTGAAATCATGATCTGAGCCAAAGGCAGACACTGAATGAACTAAGCCACCCAGGCGCCCGTTCGGAAAGCACTTATGATGTGGTGCAACTTAGTTGTCTGCCTACTAAAGAGCCTGAAACTGAAATGCAACTACCTGGCAATCTATGACCACATGTGTGCCACCTGACACAGGACCTCAGGATCATAATTTTGATGTTAATATTCCCTAAATCAATTTAGAAAGCCAGAAACCTGGCTCTATTTTCTCCCTCTTCCTTGAGATGTACAATTCATTACCAAATGTCATCGTTTTTATTTCTGAACTCCTCGTGCATTTCATTTCCCTCTTTCTGGCTCTATTGCCACCACTTTGGCCCAAGGGATCCAATAGTGCTCAGCTGAACTACTGTTTTGCTTTTTTTCCAATCCAATCTCACAATGTGGCCAGAACATTTAAAAACAAAACCAAAGTAAACTAACCTGACTGTAATATGTTTTTGCTTAAAATCCTTCAGTATGGTTCCACTGCTCTTCAAATAGAGAGCAAAATCCTTACCATGGCCACTGCTCTTCAGTGTCTTCTCAGATGATCTGTCCCCTTTCACCTCCCTAACTTCGCCCCAGAGGACTTCGTTGTGTCCTTGAGTTTACCACGCATCATCTTACCTCTGATTCTGTTTATGATGTATCTAAGGGATCCCCCCAGCCCTGCCAATGCTTCACCTAGTTAATTCCTACTTACCCAAGCTCTCAGCTCAAAAAACCGATCTCCAAGGAACTCCCTCTAAATCTGATACTAAATCTTATCCAAAATGCCATATATTCTCATAGCAACCTAAATTTTTCTCCCACAGGACTCCTTACAGCTTAAAAAATTACACATTTACATAATTACTCTATAAATGTCTATCTCCCAAGCTAGCCTATAAGCCCCATGAGGGTAAGGATTTAATTATTTTCTTTGTCACTCTTTCTCCAGAATTTACCAGGTTGAGAACATTACTTACATTGTAAATATCTGTTGAAAGAGTAAACAAATGACAATCACGTTCCCATTGTGCATCTGAAAGTCCTTTCGCCCTCCCCGGAATAGCTATGTCTTTACAAATCCACTTTCTACATTCTGCTAATACTGCTATCATTTGTGTCTATCTCTCTTCTTCACTAGCTGTGATCAGTTCAGGAACGCAGGATCCAAGTCTTAGTTATCTGGGCATCCTTATAGCATCCAGCATACCGTTTTGTGTATCGAAATTGCTCAAGAACTTGTTTATTTGAAAATCTGGAAGCCGACCTTCCAAAGGCATATTTTGTAAAGGGTCTAGAGTTGAGGTACATGATGGAATAAAGATACAATTACTCAACTGACCAGATCAAGATCCTCTCCAGAATTAATCAGGTCTATCCTGCATAAATCACATAAACTTTCTACATCTCAGTTACATAAAGAGCCATCAGTGTTAGCGAACTATGTGTCAGTTCATACACTAGAAACCCTCCCAGCAACTCTGTAGGAAAGTGTTCAATATGCCAATATGAAAACGGAGGAAAGTGAAGACTAAGTAACTTTCTTTTCTTCTTCTTCTTCTTCTTTTTTTTTTTTTTTTAAGATTAAGTAACTTTCTTAAGGTCATACAGCAGGTAAGAAATGGAGGATTGAGGGGCGCCTGGGTGGCACTGCGGTTAAGCGTCTGCCTTCAGCTCAGGGCGTGATCCCGGCATTCTGGGATCGAGCCCCACATCAGGCTCCTCTGCTATGAGCCTGCTTCTTCCTCTCCCTCTCCCCCTGCTTGTGTTCCCTCTCTCGCTGGCTGTCTCTATCTCTGTTGAATAAATAAAATCTTTAAAAAAAAAAAAAAAAAAAAGAAATGGAGGATTGAAATTCAGGTCTGTCCAGCCCTTAAAATCCTTCCTCTTTTTACTACATGTTATGACTTTTGTGGTAAAAGGGTTAATAAACCTTATTCTAATGTAATTTTGGTTCTGTTTTGGCCCCATGACCTAAACCAAACAACTTTTGATAGAAATTATTTACAAAGGAAATTATCAAAAAATGAAAAGGCAACTACTGAAGGGGGGAGGGGAATATTTGCAAATCATATACCTGATAAGGGGTTAATTTCTAAAATATATAANCTTAAGGTCATACAGCAGGAAAGAAATGGAGGATTGAAATTCAGGTCTGTCCAGCCCTTAAAATCCTTCCTCTTTTTACTACATGTTATGACTTTTGTGGTGAAAGGGTTAATAAACCTTATTCTAATGTAATTTTGGTTCTGTTTTGGCCCCATGACCTAAACCAAACAACTTTTGATAGAAATTATTTACAAAGGAAATTATCAAAAAATGAAAAGGCAACTACTGAAGGGGGGAGGGGAATATTTGCAAATCATATACCTGATAAGGCGTTAATTTCTAAAATATATAAGGAATTTATAAAACTTAATAGAAAAAAATCTGATTAAAAAATGGGCAGAAGATCTGAATAGACATTTTTCAGAAGAAGACCTACAGATGGAAAACAGACACCTGAAAAGATACTCAACGTCACTCATCATCAAGGAAATGCAAAGCCAAGTCACAATGAGATATCACCTCATCCTGTTAAAATGGCTATTATCAAAAAGACAAGAAATAACAAGTGTTGGAAAGGATGTAAAGAAAACGGAACGCTTGGGCACTGTTGGTGGGAATGTAAATTGGTGCAGCCACTGTGGAAAACAGTATGGAGGCTCCTCAAAAAATTAAAAGTAGAACTACCCACGATCCAGCAATTTCACTTCTGGGCATTTACCCAAAGAAAACAAAAACACTAATTCGGAAATATATATGAATCTCCATGTTCATTGGCAGCATTATTTACAGTGGCCATGATATGCAAAAAACCTAAGTGACCAAGATGAATAGATAAATTGTGGTATATATACAGTAGAGTATTATTCAGCCATAAAAAAAGGGAAGGGTATCCTGCCATGTGAGACACCATGGATGGAACTTGAGTGCATTATGCTAAGTGAAATAAGTCAGAGAGAACAAGACAAATATTCTATGATCTTACTTATATGTGGAATTTAAAACAAACAAACATGCAACAAAAAATACCAAACTCATAGACACACAGAATAGCTTGGTGTTTGCCTGAGGCAGGGGGAAGGGGTAGTAAGAAGAGGTGATGGGGGTCGAAAGGTCTAAATTTCCATAAGATAAATAAGTCATAGGACTGTAATGTATAGCATGGCAATAATAGTTAATAATACTGCATAGGTAAAAGTTGCTAAAAGAGTAAATCTTAAAATCAACATTAGAAGAAAAAATTATGTATTAATAATAACAAACACATGCCATTATGTACGGTGACAGATGTTATTTGGACTTCTCATGGTGATCGTTTTGCAGTATAGACAAATATCAAATCATCATGTTGTACACCAACACTGCTATGTCATATGCCAATTTCCCTCCAGTTCAAAATTATTTAAATGCACAATTCATGTATTAGTATATTAAATTAACATGGATATATAATTACTCTTATATGTGAGCAGGGTTCATACATATAAAAAGGTTGGAGGAGGAAACAAATCATGTTATATTTTACATTCTCATGGAAAAACAATGTCAAAGCAGCCAATACCAGCTCTGAAAAGTAATGTGATGCAGTCTTTTAGGACAACCACTATACATGTCAATGTATGTAGTCAAGCATCAAATGCACACAACACAGTTTGCTATAGGATATCAAGACATCTCTGACCTCAGTCTCCTCCTCTGTAAAATGGAGCTAAAATAAATGATTTCTAAGTCTCCATGCACGTCTAACAATCAAAATCTCTTCAATCTGGCACAGAAATTATATAATATATTATTATATATATTATTAATATATTATTTATATATATAACATTCATTCCCAAGAAACTTAAAATGGGGCCAAAATTACTTGTTATCAATTATATTTAGTAATTTAGTACTTTTTAGGGGAATAAAAAGCATAAGGAAAGACCTAAGAGGACAACTCATCTCTTTACTAATGACCTAAAGTTACACTGAAATGGCTATTCCACCATCCACAAAGTTAACTTTAAAAACACCTTTGTAAAATGGCCATATCTATCAGTTTTAATTGTGCAATGCTTTAAATTCTCTCCTAATAACACTGACCACACAAAATAAATGTCCTACAGCTAAAGCTCACTTTAACAACCATTTATGGATTTTCCTACCCTCATAAATCTGTTATAAAGCAATTAGTCAGCTGTATTTTCTCTTATACCTATTTTAGTATTTTCTACAGGTGTGTTTATACTGGCACATTATTTATCAAGTCCTGAGAATAATAGTTTAAAAGCAAATTAAAGTGCTCATGGTATTTTAATCAGTTTTGCAAATTCTGGGCGTGATATTATAAAGTAATAACTTCCAATTTATACAAATCCTTAAAACAATAAAACAAAAGGAAGCCTATTGTATATTCAAATTATTGAAATAAGATTTAAAGGACCCCAGCTGCCACATAATTGTAAAGTGTAATGATTCTAATGATGACCCTGATGTTTGGAATATGTTAAAAGGATTTGTGAATCTACAAGAATGAAGATTATTCAGCATAATTAACACCGTGTATACCTAGAAGATATTTAATATGATAGCAAATAATAAAAAATCAGTACATACAAATGCATAAAAAGTCAAATTTTCAATTATCTCGCATATTTAATTTATCACTAGGTTCAACATGTTTAAAAAAGGTGCCCTTAGGGGTGCCTGGGTGGCACAGCGGTTAAGCGTCTGCCTTCGGCTCAGGGC
>NC_048218.1:30222581-30230989 GCF_002007445.2 Ailuropoda melanoleuca
AAGTTATGTGAGATTGTTTGCAATGAATCTAACGTTGTAAAATGAGCTACTCCTCAATGAGCAAAAAACTATTTCTCTAAATTTCATTCTCAGAGTGAGCAGTTCAAATGGTATAGATTCACACAAACTCTAATTTTTTCCAAATTGATGCCATTATTTCAGAATGTAGGCTGCTAAAGAGAGTTGCTAAGTTTTATATCTATACAACTGGGTGACGAGACAACCTCACCAACGGATACGGAGATGAATAAATTACAGGAAAGCTCAGAAGATAATGGAAGGTCCACGATGTGCTATTTACCAATGTGGTGCTGTGTCATTATTTGTCACAGAATCATCTTACGTATCAATTATTTCTTGAATCTGACTGCTGTACTTATTTCCTCAAATACTCGCTTGGCACACGCCTTAAGACAGTGTTTCAAACTCTCCGTAGGAAGGCCATGCGGTGACTGCTTTTCCTTTAGGTTAATGTTTAAGATTTTATATCACTTTGTTTGAAATAACGGAATGCAATCCAAAACCTTCGTGAGTAAATAAAAGAAATCTAAGAGGATGTCACATCTTCAACAGTCATTAGGGTTAAAATGGCTATTTCTGAAAGGCTATGAGAACACAAGAAGTTCTTTACTTTATCCTTCCTACCAAAAAAAGAAAAAAGAAAAAAAAAAAGAAAAGTTGGGGGGGATCATAGGCCATAATGCTGCTAGGTCTCAATCAAATTCAACAGCATAAAAAAACCAGCAGGAGTGGAGCTCGGCATCCTATTTACGCCACTGGATCAGAACAGTTAGGAAAGGAAGCCATTCTCACAAATCATTCTCTTGTTAAATTCTGTAGTGGGACTTCATTAAACCTCTTGGCTGATGGCATTTTACTTTCAGCCTGTTCACAAAGCGCTCAGCGGGCAATACTGATTCTTTAAAAGTCTCCACTCACACATTGTCTTTCTTGGGATTGCGTTTTATAATCGCAAATCTCTTTTTCTCATCAGCCCCTCAAATCTTCAATTTTTTTTAAATCATTATTTTAACTACAAAACAAACAAAAACAACAAATCACAAAAATACCATGACAAATCCTATAAGGGAGGTATTTTGAGTAAGACTTTTGACTTAAGCAGTAAAAAGAAGATACATATATACAGGAGATGGTAAATAAATATAACATTGTGATGTGCATGTGTTTTATATATATGTTGTATAATGATGTATGTGCTTTATATACGTGTGTGTCACACACACACACACACACACACAAAATGTTCCCCCAGCCTTGATGTACTATTTACTACGGTACCACTGATTTTTCCAGCCCTCCGTGGATTATTACCCTATGACATGAAGAATCATTCCCCAAAGAACCAGGCTGCTATCCCTTGTCAGAGTCTGGCAAACACGGCACACACATATTAAGGTTCTCAAAGTCATCAAGTAAAGCTTTGGGGGTCTTATAATATGTGTTTCATCAAAATGTTGATGAACTCACAGTTCTTAACCAGGATCTTGGGCTATCGTAAACCGAACTTGAACCTGCAAAAAGCCCCCCTGACACTGTTAGCTTTGGCTTTGACTCAAATAACCACGTTAATGGTCAGAAACAATGTACTATTATGCTGCCAGGTTTTCTGAAATAAGCAATTTAAGCAAACTGTTCCAACGAATGATTTAAATGAAGTCTACTTCAAAGAAGGGAAATTCAGGACTGAAGGGCCAGTTTTTTCTCTCATTACTTCTTTTATGCCTAGATATTATAGGAGCTCTAAAGAGTCATATGACTCTCGCACAAAGATTTTGTATGCTGATAGAAACCTAAACATAGTGAACTCTATTTAAGGAAACCACAAATTTACAAAATAGGCCTTTTCCCCCAGAGTTTGTTTTTGAATGCAAGTTTATTAAAGTTTATACCCCACTACTGGCAGTAAAATCCACAGAAAGCTATATTGCTTTACTTTTACCTACGTTTTAATTTTACATTCTGCAATAATTATCTACTGGTCCATTAAAAAAATGTCCCATACACACAATATGTTGCATTGTGTGAGAGTAACATGTGGTTTGGTTATCTTCAAAGTTGTTATTTTGCATCTCAGAAAACGGTGAACTGCACAGGTGCCCACAAAGACGCCTTTCCTTTAATGGGTTAGGACTTCAGATCTATTATCAAGATTATCATAGTTATAAATCATACAGAAGTTGTTAGTGGAGACCATTTATCCAATTTTTAAAATCTAGTTGATTGAATTATTCCAATATACAGATGATATTTATGGAAGGAATAGTGAAGGTTTTCAATATTATCCGTTCTATCAGGAAATTCAGCAGCATTGAACATACCACGAGTGATAATAACTATGTTTAAAGATCTAAGGGTATCGTGTTTAATTATGGAGCTGTTTAACAGAAAAAAGCCAAACTAATTACTTGGGTCTCAAATACTTATCAAGTATACATAATTACTACAAGCAAAAAGTATTTTTAACAAAATGTAGAATTTTTTTGTATTATACTTCGCTGGTCCATTGCTGCCTAAAGCAACTAGAATAAAAATTAACATCTTTTAAAGATTTATTTATTTATTTTAGAGGGAGTGAGGGAGAAAGAGAGACACAGAGAGACAGTGGGAGATGGGGGAGGGGCAGAGGGAAAGAGAGAATCCCAAGCAGGCTTCCTGGTGAGCACAGAGCCCAATGCGATGCGGGGTTCGATCTCACAACCCATGAGATCATGACCTGAGCTGAAATCATGACTCAGACACTCAACTAACTGAGCCACCCAGACATCCCCTCAAATTAACAATTTTTAACCACAATTATAGAAGCTTTGATATCATTGTTTATTGAAAAGTGTTTATTACGTGACTATGTAAAATATTTTAGGAGATACACACATGACTCAGAGCTTAAGCCTTTCAGAGCTAGTGAGGGGCAGCTAAGAGCACTGAAGCTACATGATTTTTGATTCTGACACATATAAAGATATATCACTGAAGTGAACGCCTCATCCTCCTTCTTCATGTCACCTTCATTCCTTCTACTTTTATTGAGCATTTTTTTAATGCTCACACATTGTGTTCAGCATTTCATATTGATTAGCTCATTCAATACCCACGGCAATCCTGTGAGGGAGACATTTCACCCCCATTTTATTAATAAGAAAACTGAGAATCGAAGATTTAATAGCTTGTACATTCAGCATTTAAATCCAAGTGAGTCTGTCAGAAAAGAATGTGCTATTAATTCTACTCTATGGAATGTTTCCTAATAGTAGCAGGAAAACAAAAAGAAGTCTCCCTAAAAGACTTTCCAAAGAAATATTAAGGACTAATTTTCAAAGACAGATCTCCATATTAAGGAGCCATAGAAAGTTACCTTTGGAGAAAAAGGGAACACTGACCAAACTACATTAATCAGCAACCAAAACATTCAAATCTCTATGGACAAAATAAATACCACTGAGAATCTGATGAATTTTTAATCGTTTTGGAAGGAACTGATGAGAAAAATAATCATAACGACAAACGCTCCTGTATAGCCACTTCATAATCCTCAAACCACTTTTATGAGAATATAAATATTGAGTTAATTATCTTATTCGATTTCCTACCAGCTCAGTGATGTTTACATGACACATGCATTTATTTTTCAACAGATGAGAACACTGAAACCCAGACAAGTTGAGGGACTTGCCTGGGATCCCACAGCTGGTATGTATCAGGGCAGCCCCTGATTCGTCCACACAGAAGATGTTACCTGAGCGCCAAGGATGCCCCAAACACGGAGAAGGCAAAGCAAACAAAAGTGCTCCTCTAAGGAACTCAGAGTCAAGTGGGGCAGACATTAAAATGCAGTAAGGGCAGGAAATAGCATCCAACAAGGTACATGAATGGGGGAATCCCCAACCTGTGCTTGGGTGAGGACAGTGTGCCAAGCTTCCTTGAGGACGCTCACCTGATCAGAGTCTCAGAAGGCATAATTAGCAAGTAGAAGATAGGGCAGGTGGGGGATGGGGCATTTTAGACCAAGGGACCAACATTAAGAAAAGCCCAGAGGTAAGCAACATGGTGGGATGTGCATGAAGAAAACACATATAAACAATACAGTGGTACCGCACTAAAGGGAGTAGTGAGAGGGGACCGAGTGGCCAGGAGGAGCACTGTTGTGTATTCTAGATATTACCCTGGAGAGATGGGGTATGATGCTCAGATTTGTGTTTTAGGGAGCTGAACCTGCTGCGTGGAGAACGGGTTCTATCGGACAAGATGGAGGCAGATTGACAGACGACAAAGGCCTGATGAAAGCAGTGAGGCAAGGGTAAGAGAGGTGGGGGAGGGTTAAGAAATATTTAAAAGGCAAAAATAAGTAGGATCTTGTGACGGTTGACCTGGGAGAAGTGCAAGAGTAAAGCATGAGCCCCACCACCCAGGCTATCTACTGGTGTGTGTCTGTGGGTTGCCCTGCTTTCCACTGATGCAGAGAATACGAGAGAACGCAGCGTCTGCCTCCTACACTCCACACTCCTCCCACGTTCACTGCATCACTATCACTTCCTGTGAATTAATATTCACACTCTGGGTCTGTAGAAACCTAAAAGCTTCGACAAGCCTCTGACAGCTGTGTCTTGTCTCACTGAAAGTTATAACTGCTCTTCAACTCCTAGTTCACTGGGACATTAAATAGGGGCCAATCACAAACTGTAGTGCCCGAGATATTTCAGCAAAGCCGCTTGTTTGAAACATGTGGTTCTCCAGCAGCAAGGAGAGAGGCTCTAGGAAACATCCCATTAGCAGCAATTAAGTCAGCCAAAAGACAGCGCCCGTCTTTTTTTTTTTCTGCCTTTGTGTCTCCTTGGTCTCACGTCAATCTCAGACTTAAAGGCTCAGCCTTCCAGAAGCTGTCAGTGGCTAATCAATCCTAATGAGGAAGCACTCTGCTCCTTCATTGCATAGTAGGCATAAATACTTATGGGAAGTACCAGACAAAATAACAATTCTTCAGAACAGAAGAGAATGCACATCCTTTTGATGATTCATTTGAACAATTCCTATTGTACGCCAATAATAAATTTAAAGAGATAGCAACATCATTCATGATACCATGTTTTATAATTAAAAAAATAAAACAGGTGATGAATTGAGAAAATGGAGTAATTTGACATCAAAGGAAGAAAAATGGACAAGCACTTATCAGAAAAGAGCTGGGATTTCACAGAAATCCCACTCGTCTGGTAACAGAGCATCACCTGGTTTAGAGATGTTTGGTATCTGCCTTTTCTTTTAACAGAGCTGTTGCTAACAGGCCAGAAAAGCAACTGTTTCTTGAGCTTCAAAGAATGACTGGTCTCTGTGAGTGGCCTGCAGAGGAGTGCAGTGAGGTGTGAAGTAAGATCTAAATGTCCAGCTTCCTGTGTTGGACTGGCCCAGCACTCAGGGCTGAGGGAAACGAGAGGACTAAATGTCTTTTTAGTTCCTATTGTAAGAGAGACAAACAAAAGTGGGATTAGATTTTCTTAATGGTTCAACTCAGCAAAGATAAAATGTGATGGCTTAGGGAATGGCTGGGGTATGGAAGTCTGTTTTCGGTCTGGTTTCCTGTGACAGACACAGTGACGGGAACATGATCATTCTGGTGACAGAGTCACAAATTCACTTTGGAAATAAAATTGTGACAGTAATAATAGCCGCTTTCTCTGTAAAGTTGCAAAGGGAGTAGAAAGATTAATAATGCCCTCAAGTTTGCCTTGTTTAAGCAATGAGGATCACTGAAGCAAAAAATCCTACAAACTGTTAGAGGCAGTGCATAGACTGGGGAATGGGAGAAATTCAGAGTTTAAACTAAACTCTCTGAGGTCTCATGCTCTATCTTTCCTTCTGGATAGCACTCCTCAAAAATGGAATGATTTAAAAATCTGTCAACATGACTGTCATCATAAATGCATAATAGGTCAAAATAATTACTCATTTCAAAGGGTTTGTTATTAATACTGTTAGTAAATAAAATTCTTTTCTTCCTTTATTTTTCATTTAATTCTTTGAAGGTGCATTCACCATGCACCAAACTTCAACCAAAACAAAACAAAACAAAACAAAAACCTTCACTTTTTAAATTAACCATGAGTTGGTCCACAAATAAAAACCAGTAAAAAATTTAAGTTAGCTATCATGTGATTCCAAGAAGAACGTCAAGGTCCACCTGGCAAACATCTAATAAAGGCCTAATAGGTTGAGATTAGGATAGTAAAATACTATGAAACAAATCTGTGACCATTCTCAGAACACCAAGCAGAGGCATAAATTCTAGCAGTTTCAATGGCACACTGTTTAAAAACCTGGCAGGGAGCCTCTCTGCATCTATTTTGTTCTGGTTAGATTTTATACTTTATAGGTATGTCACGACCTATAAAATGGTTATAAATACCACACTACGTATCTTGTGCCTTAAAAGATGCGGTCATTAGACAATATAAAACACAAGTTCAGAAGAGAATTCATTCCTACCCAACACAGAGCCAGCAATCCTATCATTTGCCAAATTGAGACACTGAAGTGCAAATATAACAATGTAATCAATCAAAACTGAGATGACATTAAAAAGATGCCTTATTTTTCATGTGTATTTTAGGTTCACAAAGAGAATTCTTGAGGAGGTCTGGAGATGTTACACACATGCAGAGAAAACAAGGGCAGACACCCACTATAAATATAGTAACATTGATGGTTTAAATTTATAAATAACAAAACTTAAATTGTTCCTGAGAAGGGCGACTAGATGGCTCATTGCGTTAAGCATCCAATACTTGGTTTCAGCTCAGGGCATGATCTCAGGGTTGTGAGATCGAGCCCCATTTCAGGCTCCACACTCAGTGAAGACTCTGCTTGAGATTCTCTCCCTCCCTCTCTCTCCGTCTGTCTCTCAAATAAATAAATAAATAAATAAATAAATAAATAAATAAAATCTTCAAAAAAAAATATTCCAGAGAATAATGTTAAGTTACATTAACAATGTTAATGTTAAGTTACATTAACTGAATTTTCAGGTTAACTGGGAGTTTCAGCAGAAAGATGTTTCTGTTGTAATCATTCCAAACAACATTATTTCACCATTTTGTACTGGTCATGTAATAGACATTAATTATTTTTCAATAGGTCAAAGAACTGCAGAGCCTTTGAGTCTCATTCAGTTTTGATGCTACCCCAACACTGACATGCAAGTTACAGAACTACGGATAGTCTTTTTGAAGAATTGCCTAAATATTTACGGAGCCCAGGATGCACATATTTTTCATCAAAAACTTCTTAACACTGCCAAATTTTATTACAATTTGCCTCTTTTCAGGGTTAAATAAAATCTGTGTTACAAATAATCAATATTTTGATTTGGCTCAATGGCTTTGTGTTTGGCTGCTCAAGAAGTCATCCATCCAATGTCACGTGTGATATGTGAGTGGTATAGGTTCTAGAAGTGCAGTTACCCACTAATAACAAGGTGTGACCTCATATTTCATGGCTTGGACTGATTAATTGAAGCTTCCGAGTGGTCATAAAGGAGAATAAACAGTTTTTGAGAACATCTGCTCATGGATCATCTTAGCAGTCTTAGAAAGAATTACGTGGAAACACCCTGTTTTGAGGAAAGGTGACCTGAGGTGCTGAGAATCAAAATGATTTGCAAAGCAGCCACTCTTCAAGGCAACAGAATCAGAATTAAGGTCAAATACCCTCTGCTGAATGTTCTTCCATAACAGTAACACTCCACTGAACATAAAAGGTGCTCTTTTTGATCATTTCTATTCCCAAATGGTCATTATTTTCATTAATTTATGTGGTTATTTTGCAAAATGTAAGTTTAGCCCTAGAGCTCTGAAGCACACACACACAACCCCCCCAACACATTTACTCTAAAAGCCACTGAAGTTTCTTTTGCAATGAAAATGTAAAACTTTATATTTAGGGAGAGTTTTGAATAATTTTTGGATTATAAATTATCATGACTATATTAGTAGTTCACATTTCTCATTTACAATAGCAAAGAACAAACCTCCCTGTCTAGAATTATCTGACTGGTACCATTTTTATTTACTAAGTAGCCAATAATTATTAAAATTAAGCAATAAAGCTATCAATAATAACACTAATATGAGTATAATGTTCCTTAGTTATGAAACATTTACTCTGTAACAGACAATATGTTAAAATTTTAAATATATAAAATTTAATTTAATCCTTATAAAAGCTCTGAGGTTGGTATTACCATACTTATTTTACACATGGGGCTTGAACTGAGGTTCAAGAAGTTTAAATCAATATTTGCAAAGGACACTACAGATAAAGGACTGCTATCCAAGATTTACAAAGAACTTCTCAAACTCAATACACGAGAAACAAATAAACAAATCAAAAAATGGGCA